>NC_090657.1:230927391-231094891 GCF_040937935.1 Hyperolius riggenbachi
ATGAGCTGCCAGAAGTGTAACTATAAGGGAGAAGCCCCTGCAACCTCAGGAGAGCCTAGGGCTTAGGGGGGACCACAACGTCTTACCCTATCCTGAATACAGGGGTCCACCTCATCCTCCAGGTTAGGTATCGTTGTACCTTCTCTTGTTCTAGTTGGGTATCATGATGGCCACACTGTTAAATAACACCTGATGAGTCTGAAGTCACCACAAGGGGGGGTGGAATTATATGGATAATGAAGGTCAGGGGATGATTTGTAAGTGAGCCACTTTTGTTTGTGACTCTATTTGCCAGTAGGAGCATCATTTTCTCTTCAAGAGTTCATTTGCTCTGTGAAAAAAGAGAATGGCAGAACCTGATTGGCTGCCACGAACCACAAGAACAACTCGTTCTTCAGATACCAATGAAATGAGCTTCCTCCATCCAACTTGTGTCCATTCCAGCTCTTCTTAGAACAGGATGCCTCTCCTCCAAGGCTACGACCCCACCTGAGCTTCGCTCCGCGGCTGAACCCAATGGGCGTACACTCTCCGGCTCCACCAACACGCAACCCAAGCCATCCTATAAATCTACCCGTGACATCACCGCCCACCACACATTTCACCTGCAGCTGTTTTTCCACCAGTCATCTCGCACACACACACCATGCCTTTTCCCAGGAACAATGAGCTGCCTTTGTTCCCATCGTTCTTCTACAAACATCAATAGAAAATAATCTTTCATAAGTTGGGCACCTTCTCATTACAATAACATGGCGAAAATGTGATGTTACACAACATGTCTCCTATTTATTTATTTATTATTTATTTATTTGTTGTATTTATAAAGCGCCAACATATTACGCAGCGCTGGACATTAATTTAGGTTACAGACAATATTTAGGGGTGACAAACAGCAATATGACAATACAGGAATACAAGAAAACCAGATCACACAGCACAGTACGAGTACAAGGTAATGCTTAGTCAGTCACTGGATGGGAGCATGGAGTTAGGCAAGTTAGGTTCACTCAAATGCATAGCATGGGTGCAAAGTAATAGAGGTGCATGATCAGGTAGGACACAAAAGGAGTGAGGACCCTGCCCAAAGGCTTACAATCTAGAGGGAGAGGTAGGGACACGAGAGGTAGGGGACCAGAGTTCGGCTGTGGGTTTAGAGCAATTGTGAGGGGTGGTAGGCAAGAGTGAAAAGGTGAGTTTTGAGGGCCTTCTTGAAGGTGTTGAAGGAGGGGGCTGCCCTAATGGGTGGAGGTAGGGAGTTCCATAGTGTCGGAGCGGCTCTTGAGAAGTCTTGGAGGCGTGCATGGGACTGGGTGATGCGGGGGACGGTCAGGCGAAGTTCATTGGAGGAGCGGAGTGAGCGGCTTGGTGTGTATCTCTGAGTAAGATCAGAAATGTAGGTTGGACAGGTTTTGTGGATGGATTTGTAGGTCAGACACAATATCTTGAATCTGATTCTGGACTGGATAGGAAGCCAGTGGAGGGATTCACGGAGGGGAGCCGCCCTGGTGGAGCGATGGGAGGAGTGGATAATTCTGGCAGCCGCATTCATGATGGACTGCAGTGGGGCTATTCGGGTCTTAGGGAGTCCAGACAGAAGGGCATTGCAGTAGTCGAGGCGGGAAATTATGAGGGCATGGATGAGGAGTTTCTGCGACACAGAGAGAGTTTTAACTCCTTCGGAGTAAACTGCGTAGAAGTCCGCAGGTGGAGGACTGGGAGGCGGGGTCTGTTTGTCGGAGGGGCTTCCTGAGCTAGAATCAGGAAATGTTAGCGCCCAGCAATCATCGGAAGTTTAGCCGCCGGCATAGGCGCCTCTATAAATTATGGTTATCCAAAAGAGAGACAGTTGGGAGCTATGTGGTATTCTAACTGGCTGCATGCAGACTTTGTATTGGTCTATGTCCAGTCGCCATAGCAGTTCATTCTCATTATAACGCATGAGAACCTACCAAAAGTGGTAAAAGCTTGTTTTTGTGTTTTGTGGCTGGAAACGTAAAGCATATACCCAACGAAGTCTCGAAATTCAGGTCTGACTTACTAAATAAAAGTATAGGGGTGGACTTATACACGGGTCATAGGAAAAACTGAGCACGCTAAGTAATGTGTACTATTAGTGACATTCCCATTTGCAACAATGTATCCAGTGGTAAGTAACATTTTGTTGATAAAAGGAAATGCTAAGGAACCACAGGAGTGAAAGTCCTGGCCACAACAATTAACAAGGAAAGGGGGGGGGGGGGGGATACTGGGCTGCATAAAAGGGAGTGAATAATTGCAGCACTTAGGGGCCTGGAGGAGGTGTTGGCTGCACTTAAGGGACAGGAGGGGTTAATGGCTACAATACTGTATGCAGTGCAGTCATTTACCCCTCCTGAGCCCCAAGTGCAGCTATTCACTTTGCTGGGTAGACTTATACTTGAGTCAGTAAAAAATTCCAGTTTAAGAGGCTCAAATATTGGAGTCGACTTATACACGAGGTCGACTTATATTTGAGGCTACATGGTAGGTAGAAAGGTGTGTGAGACAAATAAATGTGAGATGCGGCACCAGGAAAAGCAGCAGATTTCCTCCCACTTGCCATCTGGTATTTTTTGTAAAGCGAGTTGGGAGTTGAAAAGAAATGGCATTCAGGCCCCAGAAACGGAACTTTCTTACTATAACTTAAAATTTCCTTTAAACTGTACCTGAAGTGGAAAAAAGTGCCCCAGTGCACCCCCCCCCACTGCAGCGATGGGACCTCCGGTGCCCGTCACTAAGCTCTAGCATGAAGCCTGAGGGTCTCAACTTTTGCCACCAAGCCTGAGAGGCATGTGCTACTGCATAAGCGCGAGCCCTCCTGCACAGTGTGGACTTGCTTTTTATCTTGCGGGAGCTTAGCCCCAAGCTTTGGACAGGGCTTTCCTCCAACGAGGTAAGTATCGTAATTTCTCTCATGACAATGCTACAGGTTTGCTTTAAAGGAAACCAGAAATGGCATAACCTAAAGATTTGATACTTATCCGGGGCTTCCTTCAGCCCCATAAGCACGTCTGAGTCCCTCGCCATCCTATCGTGGTCTGCCGTTCAGCCGCAATCAGCCCTGGCAGTCGGGACTGACACGATTTAGCCAGTTACCGGGGCTGATTGCGACTGAACGGCAGACCGGAGGAGGACAGCAAGGGACTCAGACGTGCTTATGGGGCAGAAGGAAGCCCCGGGTAAGTATCAAATCTTTAGGTTATGCTGTCTCTGGTACACTTTTAGCACTTTTACTGTAAAGAAACCGTTACTAAAATCCCTTTTCCTCCATACGCAGTTCAAGTCCTACAGAGGTACAGGTGGAATAACCTGGAAACTGTTTTTACACTTTAAGCTGTGCCAAAAATGAAAAACAAAAGCCTTGAATAACGCAGGCTTTGTCCTCTCCTAGTATTTACTTGCTTGTTTTCAGTTAGGCTAGGGTGCCTCTTTAACTCCCCCCTCTCTGATGCTGCTGGGGTAGGGGATGTGAATGTAATTGCTGGTGGCAGGGCGGTGTGGGGTGTGATGGTTATGATGAGTGGACTCTGGACATTGTATCAGGCACGCTGCCTGCAGACTAAACACTCCAAGGGGAAGCAGTCTTAATAAGGTTATGCTAATGAGGCGTTGCATGGCTGTGTCTTGTTCTCCTCTTCATGTCATCCAAGATATCACCGCGCCGAGCTCAGACAGCCTCCCGCCCTCGCCAGAAAGATGTCACCGCGCTGAGCTCAGACAGTCTCCCGACCTGGCCAGGAAGGGTGCAGACTGTGCTCTGCATCTATGCTGGTGTGTGTTTGTAGCCCTTGCTGGCCAGACTGCAATCTGCTACAGCATTCTGTTCAATACACACACCAACACTACCTGTAGTCTAGTCAAGTCAGAATCCCTTGACCTGAGTGCTGGTGCAGGTCCCCTGTATATATATTGTGATCATGTGATGTGAGTTTTTGGTCATGTGACTTTTGAGGGTGACGTATAAAGGTGTCACTGGTGTTGGGTGTGGCACACCTGAGGAACGCCCGAAGCATGTCGTGTGCCTCTGTCGTGCTCTGATAACTGACAATACAGCTTTGAATAAGCCTTCTGAGTGCGGTCTCTAGCTTGTTCTTCAATCTGTTACTGCAATCTGTTACTCTACAACCACCTTCCAGAAGTGCAGCTGTTTCATGGGTAACCCTGGAACTAATTTGTGAGATACACACATGCTAGGTAACCTCTGGCCGGGGACATTGTTCGGCACCATCTCAATAAACGATGACAAGGCCACCGCTCTCCATTGAGCAGTACACGCTGCTCGACTATACTGAATGTGGCAGCAGTATCTAAGTGTGTGTAGGAGGTATAAGGGTCTTTTTACACTTAAAGGGAATCTGAACCGAGTAAAATGATTTACAATAAACACATTATGTTCCTGCAAATGAATATGACATACTTACCTCGCCATCAGTTCCCCTCAGAAGCTCACCATTTCTTCTAACAATGATTCCTTCCAATTCTGACAAGATTTGGTTAGAACTGAAATATATGAGTTGCTGAAATGACAACTGATGTGCAAGGTAATGTCCATGTTTCCCTATGGCTCAAATGGGCAACATTACAGTTTAACAGAGTGCTGACCAGGAAGCTGGTAGGGGGTAATGGCCATTTTTAACATGGAGGACGGAGAATTCAGTTGATCACAGTGGACAAACAGGATACAGGAGAGGAGAAAGAGATTGAGGTTAAACCACACGGGAGGTGTGACATGTATATGTTTCTTTTGACTTTTAATTTTTAGGTCAGGTTTGTTTTAATCAGTTGCTGTCAGTTATATATCAGTTGCTATCAGTTGTAACTGAAAGAACAACTGATGTGCAGTCCAGTGTCCATGTTTCCCTGTGGCCTGTTTTACACTATATGCTGAAAAACTGAACTGAACAATGAACTGCTATGAAGAAAAAAAGGCAACGCGTACCGATGCATATTAACGCATATCATTAACGCATTAAAGGGATACTGTAGGGGGTCGGGGGAAAATGAGTTGAACTTACCCGGGGCTTCTAATGGTCCCCCGCAGACATCCTGTGCCTGCGCAGCCACTCACCGATGCTCCGGCCCCGCCTCCGGGTCACTTCTGGAATTTCAGACTTTAAAGTCGGAAAACCACTGCGTCTGCGTTGCCGTGTCCTCACTTCCGCTGATGTCACCAGTAGCGTACTGCACAGGCCCAGTATGGTCTGTGTTTGCGCCATGCGCTCCTGGTGACATCAGGGGAAGCGAGGACCCGGCAACGCAGGCGCAGTGGTTTTCAGACTTTAAAGTCTGAAATTCCAGAAGTGAACCAGAGGCGGGGCCGGAGCTTTGGTGAGTGGCTGCACGGGCACAGGATGTCTGCGGGGGACCATTAGAAGCCCTGGGTAACTTCAACTCATTTTCCCCTGACCCTCTTACAGTATCCCTTTAAGTGTAAAAGTGCACTTGCTCTTTTTTGGCAACTCAGTGTTGATGCGAGATTTAGAGCATCCACATCTTTTTTTTTTGGTACTCCGTCACTTCTGCATCCTTTTCCAAATCCGTGCTGTACAGTTGTGGGCATGCATTGGACTTTCAAAAAAAAAACCTTTGCAGCATTTTCAAATTTCCCTCTATTGCAGGGACAGTCTTTATATACAGTAGGAGAAAATAAAATCTGTAGTGTCTGAATCACACACCTGAAACAAGCATGTGGCTAATCTTGTCAGAAACATCTGATTTGCATGCTTGTTCAGGGTCTATGGCTAAAATTAGTAATAGATCAGTAGGACAGACAGGTAAAAGGAAATAAATATGGCACCCTCCATACATTTTTCACTTCAAGGGCCCTTGAAGGAGTGGCAGGGGTGTGGCTGGAGATCTGAAAGAGTAGACCTGGGCATGGCTAGAGATGTGAAGGAGTGGCAGGGGTGTGGCTGGAGATTTGAAGGAGTAGACATGGGCATGGCTAGAGATGTGAAGGAGTGTCAGGGGCATGGCTAGGAGGAGATCTGAAGGAGTAGACGAGGCGTGGCTAGAGATGGGAAGGAGTAGCAGGAGCATGGCTAGGAGGAGATCTGAAGGAGTAGACAGGGGTGTGGCTAGAGATTTGAAGGAGTGGCAGGAGCATGGCTAGGAGGAGATCTGAAGGCGTAGATGGGGCGTGGCTGGAGATGTGAAGGAGTGGCAGGGGCGTGGCTAGAGATGTGAAGGTGTGCCATGGTTAGGAGATCGAAAGGAGTAGACAGGGGTGTGGCTGAAGATCTGAAGGAGTGGCAGTGGCATGGCTAGGAGATTTAAAGGAGTAGATGGAGCGTGGCTGGAGATGTGAAGGAGTGGCAGGGGCATGGCTAGGAGGAGATCTGAAGGAGTAGACGGGGCATGGCTGGAGATGTGAAGGCGTGGCAGGGGCATGGCTAGGAGATCTAAAGAAGTAGATGGGGCGTGGCTGGAGATCTGAAGGAGTGTCAGGGGCATGGCTAGGAAATCTGATGGAGAAGACAGGGCGTGGCTGGAGATGTGAGGGAGTGGCAGGGGCATGGCTAGGAGGAGATCTGAAGGAGTAGACAGGACGTCGCTGGTGATGTGAAGGAGTGGCAGGGGCATGGCTAGGAGGAGATCTGAAGGAGTAGACAGGACGTCGCTGGTGATGTGAAGGAGTGGCAGGGGCATGGCTAGGAGGAGATCTGAAGGAGTAGACAGGGGCATGGCTGGAGATGTGAAGGAGTGGCAGAGGCATGGCTAGGAGGAGATCTGAAGGAGTAGACGGGTGTGGCTGGTGATGTGAAGGAGAGGCCGGGGCATGGCTAGGAGGTGATCTGAAGGAGTAGATGGGGCGTGGCTAGAGATGTGAAGGAGTGGCAGGAGCATAGCTAGGAGATCTGAAGGAGTAGACGGGGCGTTGCTGGAGATGTGAAGGCGTGGCAGGGGCATGGCTAGGAAATCTGATGAAGAAGATGGGGCGTGGCTGGAGATGTGAATGAGTGTCAGGGGCGTGGCTAGAGATGTGAAGGAGTGGCATGGCTAGGAGATCAAAGAGTAGACAGGGGTGTGGCTGAAAATGTGAAGGAGTGGCAGGGGCGTGGCTAGGAGATCTGAAGGAGTATACAGGGCGTGGCTGGAGATGTGAAGGAGTGGCAGTGGCATGGCTAGACGATCGGAAGAAGTAGACGGTGCGTGGCTGGAGATGTGAAGGAGTGTCGGGCATGGCTAGAAAATCTGATGGACGAGACGGGGCGTAGCTGGAGATGTGAAGGAGTGGCAGGGGCATAGCTAGGAGGAGATCTGGTGGGGTAGACGGGGCGGTGCTAGAGATGTAAAGGAGTGGCAGGGGCATGACTAGGAGGAGATCTGAAGGAGTAGATGGGCGTGGCTGGTGATGTGAAGGAGAGGCAGGGACATGGCTAGGAGGAGATCTGAAGGAATAGATGGGGCGTGGCTAGAGATGTGAAGGAGTGGCAGGGGCATGGCTAGGAGGAGATCTGAAGGAGTAGACGCGGCGTGGCTGGAGATG
This sequence comes from Hyperolius riggenbachi, assembly GCF_040937935.1. NCBI lineage: Eukaryota > Metazoa > Chordata > Amphibia > Anura > Hyperoliidae > Hyperolius > Hyperolius riggenbachi. Next base: position 230,934,902 of record NC_090657.1, read on the forward strand.
TGAAGGAGTAGCAGGGGCATGGCTAGGAAATCTGAAGGAGTAGATGAGGCGTGGCTGGAGATGTGAAGGAGTGGCAGGGGCATGGCTAGGAGGAGATCTGAAGTAGTAGACAGGGCGTGGTTGGAGATGTGAAAGAGTGGCAGGGGCATGGCTAGGAGGAGATCTGAAGTAGTAGACAGGGCGTGGTTGGAGATGTGAAGGAGTGTCAGGGGCATGGCTAGCAGGAGATCTCAAGTAGTAGACAGGGCGTGGTTGGAGATGTGAAGGAGTGTCAGGGGCATGGCTAGGAGGAGATGTGAAGTAGTAGACAGGGCGTGGTTGGAGATGTGAAGGAGTGTCAGGGGCATGGCTAGGAGGAGATCTGAAGTGGTAGACAGGGCGTGGTTGGAGATGTGAAGGAGTGTCAGGGGCATGGCTAGGAGGAGATCTGAAGTAGTAGACAGGGCGTGGTTGGAGATGTGAAGGAGTGGCAGGGGCATGGCTAGGAGGAGATCTGATGGAGTAGACGGGGCGTGGCTAGAGATGTGAAGGCGTGGCAGGGGCATGGCTAGGAGGAGATGTGAAGGAGTGGCAGGGGCATGGCTAGGAGCAGATCTGAATGAGTAGACGGGGCTAGGCTAGAGATGTGAAGGAGTGGCAGGGGCATGGCTAGGAGGAGATCTGAAGGAGTAGAGAGGGGCATGGCTGGAGATGTGAAGGAGTGGCAGGAGCATGGCTAGGAGGAGATCTGAAGCAGTAGATGGGCGTGGCTAGAGATGTGAAGGAGTGGCAGGGGCATGGCTAGGAGGAGATCTGATGGAGTAAACAGGGGCATGGCTGAGATGTGAAGGAGTGGCAGGAGCATGGCTAGGAGGAGACCTGAAGGAGTAGACGGGGCTAGGCTGGAGATGTGAAGGAGTGGCAGGGGCATGGCTAGGAGGAGATCTGAAGGAGTAGATGGGCGTGGCTGGTGATGTGAAGGAGAGGCAGGACATGGCTAGGAGGAGATCTGAAGGAATAGATGGGGCGTGGCTAGAGATGTGAAGGAGTGGCAGGGGCATGGCTAGGAGATCTGAAGGAGTAGATGGGCGTGGCTGGTGATGTGAAGGAGAGGCAGGGCATGGCTAGGAGGAGATCTGAAGGAGTAGACGGGGCGTGGCTGGTGATGTGAAGGAGTAGCAGGGGCATGGCTAGGAAATCTGAAGGAGTAGATGAGGCGTGGCTGGAGATGTGAAGGAGTGGCAGGTGCATGGCTAGGAGGGGATCTGAATGAGTAGACAGGGCGTGGCTGGAGATGTGAAGGAGTGGCAGGGGCATGGCTAGGAGGAGATCTGAAGGAGTAGACGGGGCGTAGCTAAAGATGTGAAGGAGTGGCAGGGGCATGGCTAGGAGGAGATCTAATGGAGTGCACGGGGCGTGGCTAGAGATGTGAAGGAGTGGCAGGGGCATGGCTAGGAGGAGATCTGATGGAGTAGATGGGGCGTGGCTAAAGATGTGAAGGAGTGGCAGGGGCATGGCTAGGAGGAGATCTGAAGGAGTAGACAGGGGCATGGCTGGAGATGTGAAGGGGTGGCAGGGGCATGGCTAGGAGGAGATCTGATGGGGTAGACAGGGGCATGGCTGGAGATGTGAAGGAGTGGCAGGAGCATGGCTAGGAGGAGTTCTGAAGGAGTAGATGGGGTGTGGCTAGAGATGTGAAGGACTGGCAGGAGCATGGCTAGGAGGAGATCTGAAGGAGTAGACGGGGCGTGGCTAGAGATGTGAAGGAATGGCAGGAGCATGGCTTGGAGGAGATCTGAAGGAGTAGACGGGGCGTGGCTGAAGATGTGAAGAAGTGGCAGGGGCATGGCTACGAGATCGGAAGGAGTAGATGGGGTGTGGCTGGAGATGTGAAGGAGTGGCAGTGGCATGGCTAGACGATCGGAAGAAGTAGACGGTGCGTGGCTGGAGATGTGAAGGAGTGTCAGGGGCATGCCTAGAAAATCTGATGGACGAGACGGGGCGTAGCTGGCGATGTGAAGGAGTGGCAGGGGCATAGCTAGGAGGAGATCTGATGGGGTAGACGGGGCGGTGCTAGAGATGTAAAGGAGTGGCATGGGGCATGGCTAGGAGGAGATCTGAAGGAGTAGACAGGGGCATGGCTGGAGATGTGAAGGAGCGGCAGGGGCATGACTAGGAGGAGATCTGAAGGAGTAGATGGGCGTGGCTGGTGAGGTGAAGGAGAGGCAGGGACATGGCTAGGAGGAGATCTGAAGGAATAGATGGGGCGTGGCTAGAGATGTGAAGGAGTGGCAGGGCATGGCTAGGAGGAGATCTGAAGGAGTAGACAGGGCGTAGCTGGAGATGTGAAGGTGTGGCAGGGGCATGGCTAGGAGATCTGAAGGAGTAGACGCGGCGTGGCTGGAGATGTGAAGAAGTAGCAGGGGCATGGCTAGGAAATCTGAAGGAGTAGATGAGGCGTGGCTGGAGATGTGAAGGAGTGGCAGGGGCATGGCTAGGAGGAGATCTGAAGTAGTAGACAGGGCGTGGTTGGAGATGTGAAGGAATGTCAGGGGCATGGCTAGGAGGAGATCTCAAGTAGTAGACAGGGCGTGGTTGGAGATGTGAAGGAGTGTCAGGGGCATGGCTAGGAGGAGATCTGAAGTAGTAGACAGGGCGTGGTTGGAGATGTGAAGGAGTGTCAGGGGCATGGCTAGGAGGAGATCTGAAGTGGTAGACAGGGCGTGGTTGGAGATGTGAAGGAGTGTCAGGGGCATGGCTAGGAGGAGATCTGAAGTAGTAGACAGGGCGTGGTTGGAGATGTGAAGGAGTGGCAGGGGCATGGCTAGGAGGAGATCTGATGGAGTAGACGGGGCGTGGCTAGAGATGTGAAGGCGTGGCAGGGGCATGGCTAGGAGGAGATGTGAAGGAGTGGCAGGGGCATGGCTAGGAGCAGATCTGAATGAGTAGACAGGGCTAGGCTAGAGATGTGAAGGAGTGGCAGGGGCATGGCTAGGAGGAGATCTGAAGGAGTAGACAGGGGCATGGCTGGAGATGTGAAGGAGTGGCAGGAGCATGGCTAGGAGGAGATCTGAAGGAGTAGATGGGCGTGGCTAGAGATGTGATGGAGTGGCAGGGGCATTGCTAGGAGGAGATCTGATGGAGTAAACGGGCATGGCTGAGATGTGAAGGAGTGGCAGGAGCATGGCTAGGAGGAGACCTGAAGGAGTAGACGGGGCTAGGCTGGAGATGTGAAGGAGTGGCAGGGGCATGGCTAGGAGGAGATCTGAAGGAGTAGACGGGGCATGGCTAGAGATGTGAAGGAATGGCAGGAGCATGGCTTGGAGGAGATCTGAAGGAGTAGACGGGGCGTGGCTGAAGATGTGAAGAAGTGGCAGGGGCATGGCTACGAGATCGGAAGGAGTAGATGGGGTGTGGCTGGAGATGTGAAGGAGTGGCAGGGGCATGGCTAGGAGATCTGAAGGAGTAGACAGGGGCGTGGCTGAAGATATGAAGGAGTAGCAGGGGCATGGCTAGGAGATCTGAAGGAGCAGATGGGTGTGGCTGGGGATGTGAAGAAGTGGCAGGGGTGTGGCTGGGAATGTGAAGGAGTGGCTGGTGTGTGACTGGAGATATTGCAGGGGTGTAAGTGTATGGTTTTTGTGTTTTACATTTGATCTGCATTTTTAGAGATCATTGGGCAGATCTTAAACAAACAGTATGCATTTTGAATGGGAATCTATGGAGAAGTATAAACCCCGTGATTACATGTCATTTCTGTTTGCTGTGAGATCTGCTTTACCAAGCACAACCTGTCCCTTTCTCTTCCGTTTGAAGTCCTTTGCTAATTGTTTGAATATAGCCATCCACTGGTTATTTCAAGACACAAATGAAATGCTTTTAAAATGCAAATAAACTGTAAATGGACATTACTTCAAACACTGAACCATGCTTTCTCTTAGGAGTCACTGAGAATTGGAGAGTGTGTGCCAGCCATAGCCCCAGCCACTTCCTATGGAGAACTGCAGGGGAGAGAGTGAGTAGCAGCTTGTTAGCAATGCATTTACTTTATAAGCCTTACAAGTCTGAACTCACTTATTCATTACAATTATTTATTTTAGTTGTAAGAAAACATCTACACACCTACACCAATTATCTGTCCCACAGTATGTCTGCCTAGGACAGCGATGGCAAACCTATGGCACGCATAGCCTCATCTGCAGGCACGCCATCGCTGCTCATCTGGCCACCGTATGATTGCATTGAACTGGCCGCGCCAGTTCATAGCCCGCAGCCCCGCTCCAGCCTGCATAGTCTTCCGCAGGCAGAGCAGGGCTACGGGAAGATGGCGTCTGAAGCCCTGTACTGGAGACTATTTGTGTCTCCAGTACAGGGCTTTGGGCGCCATCTTCCCATAGCCCTGCTATTCCATCAGCGCGGGAGATATGCAGGAGGATCGTCCGGGGAGCTGCACACCAGAAGCCGGCCGGGTGAGGAGAATTCTGCCAAGTGAGTAATTTTTTTTTTTTTTTTGCAGGTGAAAAGCTACCCTCATTGCGTTTATTTTCTGGTGAAATGTTGCCCACATTGCGTTTTCTGGTGAAATGTTGCCCACATTGCGTTTTCTGGTGAAATGTTGCCCACATTGCGTTTTCTTTTCTGGTGAAATGTTGCCCACATTGCGTTTATTTTCTGGTGTCTGGGGTAACTGTTGCTGCATTTATTATTTAATGGTCATAGTTGGCTATATTTGCTGCTTTGGGGTTACGGTATACTAATAAATAGCATCACACAGTTTCTGCACACCAATGATGCGAAATCCTCGTTTCACCACATCATGGCGGAAACACTGCTTTCTTATGCCTTGCTGTTACATCATTACGTTAGCTCCGCCCATACAATGTCATGGCCAAGCCCATTTTTTTTCCGGCGCCGCAAACACCCCCCGCCCCGTGTTGAACCCAGAAAAATCTGGTCACTGTAGGTTTGAGGGCCTGGTATTTGTCATCTCTTCTGGGGGGGTCATTTTGTTCATATTGGCGTGTTGGCACTTTACGAGAGACAAGAGACTTTTGAGTTGAAGTTTGGGCACTCGGTCTCGAAAAGGTTTGCCACCACTGGCCTAGGAAGAGGGGCAGTGTGTACGACCAAAAGTCAGCTCTTGCATCTGCCGGGGCGGTTTTTTTTAGTCTGCAGCATACTGTCAGTTACTACACTAATCTTTGGGTGGAGCTATAGAGCTTTGGGTTTTGCTATAGAGCTCTGACCTACACCCAAGTACAGCAGCTATGCTGCTACTCCATGCGCAGCCCCTTCTCCATGGATGATCGATGTAGCTGGGGGATGGGGGGGGGGGGGGGGTGCCTGGATGTAGCTGGGGGAAGGGGGGTGCCTGGGCTGCCTGGATGTGGCTGGGGGTCAAAGGGCGACACCTGGGCTTTCTGGAGTGAGCTAGGGATGGGAGGGAGGACACCTGGGCTGCCTGGATGTAACAGAGCTGAGGAGGGCACCTGGATGGGCGCTTGTCTCACACACATCATCACCCCCACAAAATACATAAAAAAAGGAATGTAAGTTTTGTTTCAGTGATTACCAACTGAGCCACAAACGTATTAATATCTCTTGGTAAGGAATGCCAATAAAGCCTTATGAAAGCGGAAGAATTCACATAGGTGGGTACCCCCGGGGCAGAGACCTGGCACAGGGTGCTACCATCATATAATAGAAATAGGAACAACATCCTCTTCTCTGGTATTTATCAGTTCCTCTACAAGTCTCATCAAGACACCCCCACACACGGAATGTACCACAATTAGTCCGCTGGAAGAATTCTACTGCCTAAAGGATGATGGCATGTACAATAGCAAACCTGAAGTGGAAATAAACTCGCACTAACCCTAAACAGAATTCTCCAAGAGTCCCATATTGCGTGTTAAGTGATGGAAAGGTAGGTGTTTCATTTGTGAAGCAGATACAATGTCACGCTGACATTCCTGCTGTGTATCTGACTCCCACACGGAGAAATGATAACCTATTGAACTTGTCATCACTCTCCTTCTGCCAGGGATGGTTGCCCAGACAGAAGATACAATGTCCCGCTGACATTCCTGCTGTTTATCTGACTCCCACACAAAGAAATGATAACCTATTGAACTTGTCCTAACTCTCCTTCTGTCAGGGATGGTTTCCCAGACGCACAGGAGTTTTGTGACCTCTGATTAGTTTTCAGGGGAGTTGCCCAACTGCACAGATGAAGTACTGGTAAATTAACTCTTGCAATGGGAAGAAGAAGGCTAGAGAGGCAAGTTTTAAGCAGGATTGTCACTATACAGTATGTACCTGTGTTTTTTCTAATGACTTCACGTTACTTCAGGTATACTTTACATTAATCCTGCAATGGGTAGGATGGCAAGTGGGTTAGTTAGTTATTTACCTTGGTATCTCTCTCGAAACCTCTGGATGGTCCAGAGGCTTCCTGGATCCTTGTCGCGCCTGGGGACTTTATACATGAACTGCTCCTGTGTGTAACCTTCTATTGATAATGTAGAAACTCTACACACTTGTATGTGAGGCCTTTTCTGACTGATAATTTAGCACAGGGTGAGCCGAATGCCGCACAAATTTTCGGGATGGCTCTAAATACTATTCCTCCTCCGAGTCGTTGCAAGACACAAGGAGAAGTAATTCTGGGTCCGGCAATTGCCGAATTCCCAAGTTCCCGGGCGCAGACTACAGCGTTACTGCTATAGCCACGCCAAGCTTTGCCGCTGCAGGGCGTGGCGGGCCATCACATGTCCACCACGACTGAGGGAGAGCCACTAGTTGTGTACCGCATTGCAGCGTCGTACAGGATATGCAGAGGTCGCACACATCCGCAGTACAGCCCCCACAATCCCTTGCATCGCCTACTGCTCGTACCAGGTAACCGCTCTTAACCAATGAGTAGTCACCTGGTAGGTGATGCAAGGGATTGTGCACAGAATGTGTGGCTGGCAGAAAGATTATAGGAGACCTGAAGCAGCACCAGATACTGACCAATGGAGAAAGAAGGCTCTGGGTCCTATAGTCTTCCCGCTCCTCTCATGCCTGCCCTGTTCGCAGTCTCCGACCAATTGGACGAAGGATCTGTAAGGCAAGTATATGTATTGTCTTCAGACTCCCTTTAAAGGGACACTTAAGTCAAACAAAAAAAATGAGTTTTACTCACCCAGGGCTTCCAATAGCCCCCTGCAGCTGTCCGGTGCCCTCGCCGTCTCCCTCCGATCCTCCTGGCCCCGCCGGCAGCTACTTCCTGTTTTGGTGACAGGAGCTGACAGCCTGGGGACGCGAGTGATTCTTCGCGTTCCTGGCCACAATAGCGCCATCTATGCTACTATAGCATATATCCTATAGCAGCATAGAGGGTGCTAATGTGTCTGGGAACGCGAAGAATCACTCGCGTCCCCAGCCTGTCAGCTCCTGTCACCGAAACAGGAAGTGGCTGCCGGCGGGGCCAGGAGGATCGGAAGGAGACGGCGAGGGCACCGGACAGCTGCAGGGGGCTATTGGAAGCCCTAGGTGAGTAAGTGGGACGTTACAGGCGCACGTTAGAGCAGCCTGTAACGCAGCCCACCGCACAGTAATGAAAAATCAATGGGGCTGTTCACAGTGCGGACGTTGCGTTACATTGTAACGCTGCGTCACAAGACAACGTACTGCATGCAGTACTTTGGACGCGGCTGAGCCGCGTTAGACTGCTTGCACATGCTCAGTAATGTGGGGGAGGAGCAGAGAGCGGCCAGGCACATGGCTAATTAATATTCACTGCACGTTATGACATTTAGTGTTTACTTCCTGGAGCAGCCGCTCTGTGCGGCGATTGGCCGGCGGGACCACGTGATGCCGCATGCGCACAAGAGTGCGCATCACGGCATCACTGACGCCAGAGTGAGCTGCACAACTCAGCTCACTCTGACGTCCAGATCCAGCACCACCAGGCGTTCCGTTAGGGGGACGTTATGCGACCTTAACGCCCCCTCTAACGCAACGTCCTGGTGTGAAATTAGCCTAAATGTCCGTTTAAGTCAATGAAGGTACATATTGGACAGTTGCACGTGTTATATCATTGCAAGGCCCCCATGTGAATCTAGCCTTTCGGAAGGGATCGCTAGTGATGCGTAAATGGGGTCATAATGTTCTCAGATGTAGTATTACGGCACGCTTTAAGGAAACCCAACAAAAGCCATCTTAGAGGGATACAGTAGGAAACGACAGTGATTTATTTAGAGACGTTGTGTTTATCCGTAGTACGACTAATCATGCAGATTTTCCACGCTGACGCCTGCGTGTAAACAGGTCGATTTCTTTGTGTCACACAGCTCGCATTATGCCCGTCCCGCGGCGCACACAGAGACCCCCTACGCCCCGACGCGCTTGCCCCCTAATTACAGTCTAAACACTTCAAACGCCAGTTTACACCAGTGATAAATCACCCGCCTGGCCGGGGTGTTTTCTTACCAAACTGGGCCCTGATTACCCCGCAAACAGCTCCAGCGCTCGCAGGGTAATTGGCTGGTACAGGCCGGCTTCCTCGCCGACAGCTAAACAAGCAGAAAGGCCCGAGAAGGTGATACAGTTATTAACCTCCCGGTTAATGCAGGGGGATTTATCGTATGGCGGGCCACGGATTAAATTCCAGACCACCATTAGCGATCAATGATGCTTATCTGGGCAGTATTAGGCAGCTTGTTGACAAGCGATTTATCAGGGGCTGATGACTGATAAGAGATTGAATTGCTGCTCACAGGGGATGTCAGTTCCCTCTCACCAAACTCACTTTATTTTATTTCTTTAAAGGGTAACTCCGCTTTCCTTTAAAAATATAAGATATCACAAACCTTGCGTGATTGTATGTTATTAAAAATAACTTTTCCATATCCGTCTGTAGCTATTACTTAATAAGGGCTAGTGTGCACAGACCTTTGTCTTCAGACTGCTTTTAGTTTTTTGTTTCATTTGAATTCAATTTATATTACAGCAAATTATTATTATAATTATGTAATTAGGCTAAGTTTCCACTTGTGCCATTTTTCCAGGAATTTTCATAATGAAAATTGTCATTTGTATGAAAACCAATCATTGTCAAAGGCCAGGTTTCCATTTCATGCACATTTCATCATGAAATTACACGCGTGAAAAAAAAAACCTGACTGCCTGTTCTATAATTTCTTATTCCGTATACGTTTTATCGGATATATTGCAAAAAATCTCACTCAAATGCAAATTTCCGCCGCCAAATTCTTACAAAAAAAAAAAAGAACTTGTCATGCTGGTACTAGGCAGAACATGTAAATTAGGGAGATAGTCAAAATTTGCATGTGAAAAAACGCATATAAATGCATGTAAAATAAAATGTTTTTTTTTTTATTTTCAGAAAAATGCCATACAACTCTCCTGACATGAAATTACAATGCTACAGTGAAAACGTGTATTTATATAGCACTGCCATCTTCTGCAGCACTTTACAGAGTACATAGTCATGTCACTGACTGTCCTCAGAGGAGCTCACAATCTAATCCTACCATAGTCATAGTCTAATGTCCTACCATATTATTATTATTATGTATTTATATAGCACTGACCTCTTCTGCAGCACTTTACAGAGTACATAGTCATGTCACTGACTGTCCTCAGAGGAGCTCACAATCTAATCCTACCATATTCAGATCCACCAGGATGGATTTTCAAATCTGCGGATGATTGCTTGATCTGCAGATGAATGTCAGTTAAATCATGTGTGTATGATGATCTGCAGATCTCATAGACTATCATTGCAATTTGCAGGAATGGATTTTTGGCAGGAACAGATCTTTTGCAGATACTGATCTTTTGTGTCTGTACAGCATCTGTGTGTGCAGCATCTTGCAAAGATTTTTTTCTGATGGGGAGTTCAGCTCCATAGAAAAGACTGTGTAGGTATGGCTCTCATACTACATGAAGGGTGGTAAGATTGGTCTGTGATCTTTCATTTTCCAAAGACTATAGTCTGATGTGTGTATGCACCCTTAGTGTAATGTCCTACCATATTATTATGTATTTATATAGCACTGACATTTTCTGCAGCACATTAGAGTACATAGTCATGTCACTGACTGTCCTCACAGGAGCTCACACTCTAATCCTACTAAAGTCAGTCTAATATCCTACCATATTATTATTATGTATTTATATAGCACTGGCATCTTCTGCAGCACATTACAGAGTACATAGTCATGTCACTGACTGTCGTCAGAGGAGTTGACACTCTAATTCTACCATAGTCATAGTCTAATGTCCTCCCATATTATTATGTATTTATATAGCACTAGGATCTTTTGAAGCACTCGGGATCAGAATATCTATTTCGCTCTCCTTTCCTCCTCACTGATGTAGCTCCTTCAGACAGGAAGCTGTCCAGACTGGCTGTCCGTTCCCTTTTCAATCCTATGTGAAGAATTCTACCCAGGTATGAGAACCGTCATATCACGCAAGTGACAGACGCTCTGTGGCCGGGATGACCTGTGTTAGGAAATGTCAACCGCCTTTCCCATAAAGCAGCAACATCTCCGAAAGTCTTTAAACAAATGAACAATAAGAACTAGAGAAAGAGATACTAATTTAAAGGACACCTGAACTGAGAGGGATATTGCAGCTGCCATATTTATTTCCTTTTAAACAATACAGATTGCCTGGCAGTCCTGCTGATCCTCTGCCTCTAATACATTTAGCCATAGCCCCTGAACAAGCATGCAGCAGATCAAGTGCTCTGACTGAAGTGTGACTGGATTACCTACATGCATGTTTCAGGTGTGTGATTCAGACACTACTGCAGCCAAAGAGATCAGCAGGACAGCCAGGCAACTGGTATTGTTCAACAGGAAATAAATATGGCAGCCTCCATATCCCATCACTTCAGGATACATTTAAGCAAATTACAATTTTTCTTCTGCATCTGTACAGTCCTAAGGATAGTCAATGAGATGGTAATAATATGCAGATTTAATGAACTGGAACTGAGCCAATAAAATGCACTTCTAACTGGCTTTGATTGGCTCCCTTACAACCAGCATACAATTTGCATAAACATTTCATACAAGCTAGAATTACTAGCATCTCATGGACTATCCATAGTCAGCACAATATAAATACATAACAGTTATTTTCATTTGCTTTAAAGAGGAACTGTAACGGCAAAACGTCCCCTGGGGGGTACTCACCTCGGGTGGGGGAAGCCTCAGGATCCTAATGAGGCTTCCCACGCCGTCCTGCGTCCCTCGGGATTCTCGCTGCAGCCCTCCGTACAGCGGTGACGTAATATTTACCTTCCTGGCTCCTGCGCAGGCGCTCTGATGGCTGTCGGCTCCGAAGTAGGCGGAAATACCCGATCGCCGTCGGGTCTGCTCTACTACGCAGGCGCAAGTCTCCAGCGCCTGCGCAGTAGAGCGGACCCGACGGAGATCGGGTATTTCCGTCTATTTCCGAGCCTAAAGCAGCCACAGTGCACCCGCTGGAGCCTGCAAAGGTAAATATTGAAATTACAGTCGGGTCTGTCGCCGGCTGTTCGGAGGGCTGCAGCGAGACCCCCGAGGGACGCAGGACGGCGTGGGAAGCCTCATTAGGATCCGGAGGCTTCCCCCACCCGAGGTGAGTACCCCCCAGGGGATGTTTTCGAAGTTACAGAGTCTCTTTAAACGGTGCCTTTAGTTCTAGTTGTCGCTGTTGATTTTTCTTTTTTGGTGGTAATAATACCTGAAACAGAGGCAGGAACTTACAGCCTGAGGGCAGTTGGGGGGGTTAAAGTTAATGAAATGACCAGTTTGTCTTTGGACAGAAGCACGGGGAGACCCTGCAGACCCCATGCATATAGTCCTGGCTGAGATTCGCACCTGCAGGGGCGTAGCAATAGGGGGCGCAGAGGCTGCGACTGCATCGGGGCCCTTGTGCCAGAGGGACCCCGAAGGGCCCTCCCTCAACTACAGTATTAGCTCTCTATTGGTCCTGTGCTGGTAATAATCACTTCTGTAGATGCTTTGAATAGTGGTAATCATTAACAAGCTGTTCCCCATCCCCTTCTTGCACCTCTGACACTGTAGTTGCCATTGGCAGGGATTGCTATGTATAGAGTGCTTGGGGGTAATCATTAACAAGCTGTTCTCCATCCCCTTCTTGCACCTCTGACACTGTAGTTGCCATTGGCAGGGATTGCTATGTATAGAGTGCTTGGGGGTAATCATTAACAAGCTGTTCTCCATCCCCTTCTTGCACCTCTGACTCTGTAGTTGCCATTGGCAGGGATTGCTATGTATAGAGTGCTTGGGGGTAATCAGTAACAAGCTGCTCCCCATCCCCTTCTTGCACCTCTGACACTGTAGTTGCCATTGGCAGGGATTGCTATGTATAGAGTGCTTGGGGGTAATCAGTAACAAGCTGCTCCCCGCCCCCTTCTTGCTCCTCTGACACTGTAGTAACCATTGGCAGGGATTGCTATGTATAGAGTGCTTGGGGGTAATCAGTAACAAGCTGCTCCCCATCCCCTTCTTGCACCTCTGACACTGTAGTTGCCATTGGCAGGGATTGCTATGTATAGAGTGCTTGGGGGTAATAAGTAACACGCTCCCCATCCCCTTCTTGCACCTCTGACACTGTAGTTGCCATTGGCAGGGATTGCTATGTATAGAGTGCTTGGGGTAATCAGTAACAAGCTGCTCCCCATCCCCTTCTTTCACCTCTGACACCGTAGTCACCATTGGCAGGGATTGCTATGTATAGAGTGCTTGGGGGTAATCAGTAACTAGCTGCTCCCCATCCCCTTCTTGCTCCTCTGACACTGTAGTTGCCATTGGCAGGGATTGCTATGTATAGAGTGCTTGGGGGTAATCAGTAACAAGCTGCTCCCCATCCCCTTCTTGCACCTCTGACACTGTAGTTGCCATTGGCAGCGATTGCTATGTATACAGTGCTTGGGGGTAATCAGTAACAAGCTGTCCCCCATTCCCTTCTTGCACCTCTGACACTGTAGTTGCCATTGGCAGGGATTGCTATGTATAGAGTGCTTGGGGGTAATCAGTAACAAGCTGCTCCCCATCCCCTTCTTGTACCTCTGACACTGTAGTTGCCATTGGCAGGGATTGCTATGTATAGAGTGCTTGGGGGTAATCAGTAACAAACTGTTCCCCATCCCCTTCTTGTACCTCTGACACTGTAGTTGCCATTGGCAGGGATTGCTATGTATAGAGTGCTTGGGGGTAATCAGTAACAAGCTGCTCCCCATCCCCTTCTTGCTCCTCTGACACTGTAGTTGCCATTGGCAGGGATTGCTATGTATAGAGTGCTTGGGGGTAATCAGTAACAAGCTGCTCCACATCCCCTTCTTGCTCCTCTGACACTGTAGCTGCCATTGGCAGGGATTGCTATGTATAGAGTGCTTGGGGGTAATCAGTAACAAGCTGCTCCCCATCCCCTTCTTGCACCTCTGACACTGTAGTTGCCATTGGCAGGGATTGCTATGTATAGAGTGCTTGGGGGTAATCAGTAACAAACTGCTCCCCATCCCCTTCTTGTACCTCTGACACTGTAGTTGCCATTGGCAGGGATTGCTATGTATAGAGTGCTTGGGGGTAATCAGTAACAAGCTGCTCCCCATCCCCTTCTTGCACCTCTGACACTGTAGTTGCCATTGGCAGGGATTGCTATGTATAGAGTGCTTGGGGGTAATCAGTAACAAGCTGCTTCCCATCCCCTTCTTGTACCTCTGACACTGTAGTTACCATTGGCAGGGATTGCTATGTATAGAGTGCTTGGGGGTAATCAGTAACAAGCTGTTCCCCATCCCCTTCTTGTACCTCTGACACTGTAGTTGCCATTGGCAGGGATTGCTATGTATAGAGGGCTTGGGGGTAATCAGTAACAAGCTGCTCCCTGCCCCCTTCTTGCACCTCTGACACTGTAGTTGCCATTGGCAGGGATTGCTATGTATAGAGTGCTTGGGGGTAATCAGTAACAAGCTGTTCCCCATCCCCTTCTTGTACCTCTGACACTGTAGTTGCCATTGGCAGGGATTGCTATGTATAGAGTGCTTGGGGGTAATCAGTAACAAGCTGTTCCCCATCCCCTTCTTGTACCTCTGACACTGTAGTTGCCATTGGCAGGGATTGCTATGTATAGAGTGCTTGGGGGTAATCAGTAACAAGCTGCTCCCCATCCCCTTCTTGCACCTCTGACACTGTAGTTGCCATTGGCAGGGATTGCTATGTATAGAGTGCTTGGGGGTAATCAGTAACAAGCTGCTCCCCATCCCCTTCTTGCACCTCTGACACTGTAGTTGCCATTGGCAGGGATTGCTATGTATAGAGTGCTTGGGGGTAATCAGTAACAAGCTGCTCCTCATCCCCTTCTTGTACCTCTGACACTGTAGTTGCCATTGGCAGGGATTGCTATGTATAGAGGGCTTGGGGGTAATCAGTAACAAGCTGCTCCCCACCCCCTTCTTGCACCTCTGACACTGTAGTTGCCATTGGCAGGGATTGCTATGTATAGAGTGCTTGGGGGTAATCAGTAACAAGCTGCTCCCCATCCCCTTCTTGCACCTCTGACACTGTAGTTGCCATTGGCAGGGATTGCTATGTATAGAGTGCTTGGGGGTAATCCGTAACAAGCTGTTCCCCATCCCCTTCTTGCACCTCTGACACTGTAGTTGCCATTGGCAGGGATTGCTATGTATAGAGTGCTTGGAGGGTAATCAGTAACAAGCTGTTCCCCATCCCCTTCTTGCACCTCTGACACTGTAGTTGCCATTGGCAGGGATTGCTATGTATAGAGTGCTTGGGGGTAATCAGTAACAAGCTGCTCCCCATCCCCTTCTTGCACCTCTGACACTGTAGTTGCCATTGGCAGGGATTGCTATGTATAGAGTGCTTGGGGGTAATCAGTAACAAGCTGTTCCCCATTCCCTGCTTGCACCTCTGACACTGTAGTTGCCATTGGCAGGGATTGCTATGTATAGAGTGCTTGGGGGTAATCAGTAACAAGCTGTTCCCCATTCCCTGCTTGCACCTCTGACACTGTAGTTGCCATTGGCAGGGATTGCTATGTATAGAGTGCTTGGGGGTAATCAGTAACAAGCTGTTCCCCATTCCCTGCTTGCACCTCTGACACTGTAGTTGCCATTGGCAGGGATTGCTATGTATAGAGTGCTTGGGGGTAATCAGTAACAAGCTGCTCCCCATCCCCTTCTTGCACCTCTGACACTGTAGTTGCCATTGGCAGGGATTGCTATGTATAGAGTGCTTGGGGGTAATCAGTAACAAGCTGCTCCCCATCCCCCTTCTTGCACCTCTGACACTGTAGTTGCCATTGGCAGGGATTGCTATGTATAGAGTGCTTGGGGGTAATCAGTAACAAGCTGTTCCCCATCCCCTTCTTGTACCTCTGACACTGTAGTTGCCATTGGCAGGGATTGCTATGTATAGAGTGCTTGGGGGTAATCAGTAACAAGCTGTTCCCCATCCCCTTCTTGCACCTCTGACACTGTAGTTGCCATTGGCAGGGATTGCTATGTATAGAGTGCTTGGGGGGTAATCAGTAACAAGCTGCTCCCCATCCCCCTTCTTGCACCTCTGACACTGTAGTTGCCATTGGCAGGGATTGCTATGTATAGAGTGCTTGGGGGTAATCAGTAACAAGCTGCTCCCCATCCCCTTCTTGCACCTCTGACACTGTAGTTGCCATTGGCAGGGATTGCTATGTATAGAGTGCTTGGGGGGTAATCAGTAACAAGCTGCTCCCCATCCCCCTTCTTGCACCTCTGACACTGTAGTTGCCATTGGCAGGGATTGCTATGTATAGAGTGCTTGGGGGTAATCAGTAACACGCTGTTCCCCATCCCCTTCTTGCACCTCTGACACTGTAGTTGCCATTGGCAGGGATTGCTATGTATAGAGTGCTTGGGGGTAATCAGTAACAAGCTGTTCCCCATCCCCTTCTTGCACCTCTGACACTGTAGTTGCCATTGGCAGGGATTGCTATGTATAGAGTGCTTGGGGGGTAATCAGTAACAAGCTGCTCCCCATCTCCATCTTGCACCTCTGACACTGTAGTTGCCATTGGCAGGTTTTGGTGCACCGTATCAATTGTTATGTAAAGAGTGCTTGGGGGGGCCCCATTGTAAAACTTGCACGGGACCCCCAGCTCCTTAGCTACGCCACTGCTCACCTGTACGCTCATTCACACAAGGTGGATTTTTTTTTTCAAAACCAGCAATGAACGACTCCTCATTCAGATGTGTGAAAATTCAGGACACGACTGCTTAAATGAACGATCCACAATGGCACTCTCGTGTTTCAAATGATCGTCATGAGTCATGACGGATCTCTTTAGCAGATAATCATTCATGGTTAGCAGTGTGTACAGAGCTATGAGCGATTATTAAACGATGTGTATCAAAAATAGAGCACATATTGTGTACATAGCACACCAATAAACAAATGAAAAGGAATAGAAAAACCCATTTTTGCAAAAGTATAAACCAATTTATTAATAATCTTAAAAAGGACACGCAGTGTTAGTCCCTACAGTGCAAATCCCCATAAGTTAAAAAGACCCAGGAAACATGTCCTAATCACCAACTGCATGTAATAACCCTGGCAGAGGAGAGAGACCACTCCAGGTAACGCTCCCTGCCTTAACCCTAAGTGCACTTTGTAAAGCAGGCCTGCAAATAAAGTTCCTGTTGCTGTGAATAAGGGTGCATACACACATCAGACCATAGTCTTTGGAAAATGAAAGATCACAGACCAATCTTACCACCCTTCATGTAGTATGAGAGCCACACCTACACAGTCTATTCTATGGAGCTGCACTCCCCATCAGACAGAGATCTTACCCCCTTCCATGTAGTATGAGAGCCACACCTACACAGTCTATTCTATAGAGCTGCACTCCCCATCAGACAGAGATCTTACCCCCTTCCATGTAGTATGAGAGCCACACCTACACAGTCTATTCTATGGAGCTGCACTCCCCATCAGACAGAAATCTTACCCCCTTCCATGTAGTATGAGAGCCACACCTACACAGTCTATTCTATAGAGCTGCACTCCCATCAGACAGAGATCTTACCCCCTTCCATGTAGTATGAGAGCCACACCTACACAGTCTATTCTATGGAGCTGCACTCCCCATCAGACAGACATCTTACCCCCTTCCATGTAGTATGAGAGCCACACCTACACAGTCTATTCTATGGAGCTGCACTCCCCATCAGACAGAAATCTTACCCCCTTCCATGTAGTATGAGAGCCATACCTACACAGTCTATTCTATGGAGCTGCACTCCACATCAGACAGACATCTTACCCCCTTCCATGTAGTATGAGAGCCACACCTACACAGTCTATTCTATGGAGCTGACCTCCCCATCAGACAGAAATCTTACCCCCTTCCATGTAGTATGAGAGCCACACCTACACAGTCTATTCTATGGAGCTGCACTCCCCCTCAGACAGAAATCTTACCCCCTTCCATGTAGTATGAGAGCCATACCTACACAGTCTATTCTATGGAGCTGCACCCCCCATCAGACAGAAATCTTACCACCCTCCATGTAGTATGAGAGCCACACCTACAGTCTATTCTATGGAGCTGCACCCCCCATCAGACAGAAATCTTACCACCCTCCATGTAGTATGAGAGCCACACCTACAGTCTATTCTATGGAGCTGCACTCCCCATCAGACAGAGATCTTACCCCCTTCCATGTAGTATGAGAGCCACACCTACACAGTCTTTTCTATGGAGCTGAACTCCCCATCAGATAGAAATCTTACCCCCCTCCATGTAGTATGAGAGCCACACCTACACAGTCTATTCTATGGAGCTGCACCCCCCATCAGACAGAAATCTTACCACCCTCCATGTAGTATGAGAGCCACACCTACACAGTCTATTCTATGGAGCTGCACCCCCCATCAGATAGAAATCTTACCACCCTTCATGTAGTATGAGAGCCACACCTACACAGTCTTTTCTATGGAGCTGCACCCCCCATCAGATAGAAATCTTACCACCCTTCATGTAGTATGAGAGCCATACCTACACAGTCTATTCTATGGAGCTGAACTCCTTATCAGACAGAAATCTCACCCCCTTCCATGTAGTATGAGAGCCACACCTACACAGTCTATTCTATGGAGCTGCACTCCCCATCAGACAGAAATCTTACCCCCTTCCATGTAGTATGAGAGCCACACCTACACAGTCTTTTCTATGGAGCTGCACCCCCCATCAGATAGAAATCTTACCACCCTTCATGTAGTATGAGAGCCATACCTACACAGTCTTTTCTATGGAGCTGAACTCCACATCAGAAAAAAAATCATTGCAAGATGCTGCACACACAGATGCTGTACAGACACAAAAGATCAGTATCTGCAAAAGATCTGTTCCTGCCAAAAATCCATTCCTGCAAATTGCAATGATAGTCTATGAGATCTGCAGATCATCATACACACATGATTTAACTGACATTCATCTGCAGATCGAGCAATCATCCGCAGATCTGAAAATCCATCCTGGTGGATCTGATCTGCAGATGAATGTCAGTTAAATCATGTGTGTATGATGATCTTCAGATCTCATAGACTAACATTGCAATTTGCAGGAATGGATTTTTGGCAGGAACAGATCTTTTGCAGCTACAGATCTTTTGAGTGTGTGCAGCATCTTGCAAAGATTTTATCTGATGGGGAGTGCAGATCCATAGAAAAGACTGTGTAGGCGTGGCTCTCATACTACATGGAGGGGGTAAGATTTCTGTCTGATGGGGAGTTCAGCTCCATAGAATAGACTGTGTAGGTATGGCTCTCATACTACATGGAGGGGGTAAGATTTCTGTCTGATGGGGAGTTCAGCTCCATAGAATAGACTGTGTAGGTATGGCTCTCATACTACATGAAGGGTGGTAAGATTGGTCTGTGATCTTTCATTTTCCAAAGACTATAGTCTGATGTGTGTATGCAGCTTAACACTGGTGCTGTGAACAATAGGCAGGCTAAGTTCAACATGCAGCAAATCAACTGCGTTCACACTATAAATGGCAAGCACAAAGTGCATCCAGTCCAATATGCAAATACAAGCTGCTCCAGTAGGAATCTTGTGTATAGTATTATCCAGCACAAGCAAAGCTGCAAAGCATAGGCGGCAAATGGCAGTTCACAATGCAAATATATGCTTCAGGATGATGAATACATCCAACCTAATATGCAAGTCCAAGCTACTCCAGCAGCAAGCTTGTGTATAGTATTATGCAGCACAAACAGGGATGCAGAGCATATGCAGCAGGTAGCAGTTCACAGTGCAAATATATGCTTCAGGATGATGGATGCATCCAACCAACCTAATATGCAAGTCCAAGCTACTCCAGCAGCAAGCCTGTGTATAGTATAATCCAGCACAAACAGGGATGGAACGCATATGCAGCAGGTAGCAGTTCACAATGCAAATGTATGCTTCAGGATGATTAATACATCCAACCTAATATGCAAGTCCAAGCTACTCCAGCAGCAAGCCTGTGTATAATATTGTGCAGCACAAACAAGGATGCAGAGCATATGCAGCAGGTAGCAGTTCACAGTGCAAATATGTGCTTCAGGGTTATAATAATCAATCAACAGAGTTGTGATTTAGCTTACCAGCACCCTCCTGGGTGCATGCAGTAGTGACACGACACAGGTTCCGGGCCTGAGGTGGTTGAGTCACCGCACGCTGCGCTCTACCCCGCTAAGGCTGCGGGGGAGCAGGTGAGTTTAGATGTCTTCTCAGATTGCTGCCCCATCAGGGATGTCTCCCTGTGGGGGAAAGATGGTATGGAAGTAGTCAGTGGGACACGCAGCAGCCTCTCCCCTCTCCACTCACATGGATGCTGCAAACAGCACAGGCTTCTCACACCTCCTCCAGCAACAGTGGCTCAACACAACCACAATCCTGTATCCCTGTTTGTGCTGGATAATACTATACACAAGCTTGCTGCTGGAGTAGCTTGGACTTGCATATTAGGTTGGATGTATTCATCATCCTGAAGCATATATTTGCACTGTGAACTGCTACCTGCTGCATATGCTCTGCATCCCTGTTTGTGCTGCATAATACTATACACAAGCTTGCTGCTGGAGTAGCTTGGACTTGCATATTAGGTTGGATGTATTCATCATCCTGAAGCATATATTTGCACTGTGAACTGCTACCTGCCGCATATGCTCTGCATCCCTGTTTGTGCTGGATAATACTATACACAAGCTTGCTGCTGGAGTAGCTTTGACTTGCATATTAGGTTGGATGCACTCATCATCCTGAAGCATATATTTGCACTGTGAACTGCTACCTGCTGCATATGCTCTGCATCCCTGTTTGTGCTGCATAATATTATACACAGGCTTGCTGCTGGAGTAGCTTGGACTTGCATATTAGGTTGGATGTATTCATCATCCTGAAGCATATATTTGCACTGTGAACTGCTACCTGCCGCATATGCTCTGCATCCCTGTTTGTGCTGGATTATACTATACACAAGCTTGCTGCTGGAGTAGCTTGGACTTGCATATTAGGTTGGATGCACTCATCATCCTGAAGCATATATTTGCATTGTGAACTGCCATTTGCCGCATATGCTTTGCAGCTTTGCACTTTACACTTTAGCAAAAATGGGTTTTTCTATTCCTTTTCATTAAACGATGTGTCCGCCAAGCGTACGGCACTTTGCCTACATCCTGCATCATTTAAAGGACCACTAAAATAGTAACATTTAAAATGCATGAAAGAAGTTTTGAATCAGAATGATACCATTTATTGTCTAACTTAGAAGAAAAGCAGTAAGCTTTCGGCAATTCAGCCTTTGTCAGACCGATGCCTGTATACTGACAAAATTTAGAGCACAGCTTATGTACACTGGACATTAAAAGGTGATACATTGTTCTGCAGACATCAATAAATGTCATTGGATGCCATAATTAAAATACATGTAAACATATACACATAAGAAGTACATTTCTTTCAGAGTAAAATGAGCTATAAATCTATTTTTTATCCTATGTTGCTGTCACAGTAGGTAATAAAAATTTGACATATCTGACAGGTTTTGGACTAGACCATGTCCTCATGGGGGAGTCTCAGGGTCGTCTTCATTTTCTAAAGCACTTCTCCATCCAACTGCCAAAACAGTGAGCAGGGAAGGTGGCAAGCATTTTTGTACAAATATATTTCATGGAGCGTCTTTATAAATAACTAGCTGAAGACCCGACGTTGGCCGGGTATGTATTTGTTTGTTGTTGGATCTGCCCACTTTTTCTAACCTTGACACTCAGTCATTCAATGACCAAGTTTATGAGCTTCGGGGTTCTTGGCGTCAAAAGTTTCCCATTGAAATTACCCGAATCTGATTGGCTGTTTGTGGCTCCTCCCCTTTTTCTGAATTTGAACCCCAGTCACCCAATGACCAACTGTAGCAGGTTTGAGGCCTCTGCCATTAACAGCGTAGGAATGACAGCAATTTAAATATTCCCTTTGGGAATAAATAGGTGAATTTTGATTGGCTGTTGTAGGCTCGGTGATGTGACACATGCAGTGAAGCATACAATACATGAAAAGTATGCTTTACTGCAGCTGTTAATGCACGCGGTATGTGATACTGTGGAGCACAGTCTCGCGTTCTTCCAACAGATTCCATTGCACTGCTCTGCAAACTCACCAGTGTGCGCCTACCATTACAATATAACAATGCGATTATGTCGTCCGACGCAATGCACCACTGACAAAGTAGCCTAAAGGCTTGTACACACGTGCAACTTTTCCACGCAACTATCGTCCAAACTTCATCTATTGGACAATAGTTGGGCATGTGAATGTGTTACAAGCGACTGATAACATCCGGTTTACCCGATACAAGAGGCGGATCGACTCACAAGGCTATTGGACTAATATCGTGCAGTTGGCCACGTGCGTGAAAGTCGTTTGACTTGCATTTGTTTTCAATGCGGTCATATTGTGCAGTCTGTCGTTCCGCTTGCGGATGCAGCATGCAAATGAGTTGGTCGTTCAAAGGGTTGGTGCACGGAAAATACAATTCATGCAATCGCTTGGTCGTGCAGTTGGTCATGTCGTCGGGTTGGTCACGCGGAAAAGTTGCACATGTACAAGCCTTAAGGGTGCGTACACAATTTTGATTGGCCAATGACCGGCCAATTTTGTGCTCCCTAGGGCACAAGATTAGCCGGTGATTGGCCAATCCCAAACACAACCCACGGACAATACCAAACACAACCCACGGACAATACCAAACACAACGCACGGACAATACCAAACACAACCCACGGGCAATCCCAGACACAGCCCATGGACAATACAAAACACAGCCCACGGACAATCCCAGACACAGCCCACGGGCAATCCCAGACACAGCCCACGGGCAATCCCAGACACAGCCCACAGACAATACAAAACACAGCCCACGGACAATCCCAAACACGACCCACGGACAATCCCAGACACAACCAACGGGCAATCCCAGACACAGCCCATGGACAATCCCAGAAAAAACCCATGGGAAATCCCAAACACAGCCCACGGATAATCCCAAACACAACCCACGGACAATCCCAGGCACAACCGACGGGCAATCCGAGGCACAACAGACGGGCAATCCCAGACACAACCCACAGATAATCCCAAACACAACCCATGGACAATCCCATGCATGTAGAAAAAAGAAAGCCCATACAGTGGAGGAAATAATTATTTGACCCCTCACTGATTTTGTAAAGTTTGTCCAATGACAAAGAAATGAAAAGTCTCAGAACAGTATCATTTCAATGGTAGGTTTATTTTAACAGTGGCAGATAGCGCATCAAAAGGAAAATCGAAAAAATAACCTTAAATAAAAGATAGCAACTGATTTGCATTTCATTGAGTGAAATAAGTTTTTGAACCCCTACCAACCATTAAGAG
Organism: Hyperolius riggenbachi; assembly: GCF_040937935.1. Taxonomy (NCBI): domain Eukaryota; kingdom Metazoa; phylum Chordata; class Amphibia; order Anura; family Hyperoliidae; genus Hyperolius; species Hyperolius riggenbachi. Next base: position 230,957,870 of record NC_090657.1, read on the forward strand.
TTCTGGCTCCCACAGAGTGGTTAGACACTTCTACTCAATTAGTCACCCTCATTAAGGACACCTGTCTTAAAGGGAACCAGAGAGGTTGGGGGGAAGCTTTAATACATACCTGGGGCTTCCTCCAGCCCCATAGGCACGGATTGCTCCCACGCCGCCGTCCTCTGCTGCCTGGATCCGCCGGTACCGGGTCCCGTCATTGCCGCTAGTCGGCCAGTCGGCCGGCGGACGCGGCTGATTTGCCGCATCACACGGAGCTCCTTCTTTACAAGTACGCATGAGGCTGCCTTCTGTGCAGCCGCATGCGTACATGTATGGAGGGAGCCCCTGTGATGCGGACAATTGGCCGCGTCCGCCGGAAGTGACGGGCCCGGTAACGGCGGTTCCAGGAAGCGGAGGATGGCGGCGTGGGAGCGATCCAGGCTTATGGGGCTGGAAGAAGCCCCAGGTATGTATAAAGGCTTGTTCTTTTTTTTTCAGCCCGTTCCTCTCTGGTTCCCTTTAACTAGTCACCTGTATAAAAGACAACTGTCCACAGAATCAATCAATCAAGCAGACTCCAAACTCTCCAACATGGGAAAGACCAAAGAGCTGTCCAAGGATGTCAGAGACAAAATTGTAGACCTGCACAAGGCTGGAATGGGCTACAAAACCATTAGCAAGAAGCTGGGAGAGAAGGTGACAACTGTTGGTGCGATTGTTCGAAAATGGAAGGAGCACAAAATGACCATCAATCGACCTCGCTCTGGGGCTCCATGCAAGATCTCACCTCGTGGGGTGTCAATGGTTCTGAGAAAGGTGAAAAAGCATCCTAGAACGATACGGGAGGAGTTAGTGAATGACCTCAAATTAGCAGGGACCACAGTCACCAAGAAAACCATTGGAAACACATTACACCGCAATGGATTAAAATCCTGCAGGGCTCGCAAGGTCCCCCTGCTCAAGAAGGCACATGTGCAGGCCCGTCTGAAGTTTGCCAATGAACACCTGAATGATTCTGTGAGTAACTGGGAGAAGGTGCTGTGGTCTGATGAGACCAAAATAGAGCTCTTTGGCATTAACTCAACTCGCTGTGTTTGGAGGAAGAAAAATGCTGCCTATGACCCCCAAAACACCGTCCCCACCGTCAAGCATGGGGGTGGAAACATTTTGCTTTGGGGGTGTTTTTCTGCTAAGGGCACAGGACAACTTAATTGCATTAACGGGAAAATGGACGGAGCCATGTATCGTGAAATCCTGAACGACAACCTCCTTCCCTCTGCCAGGAAACTGAAAATGGGTCGTGGATGGGTGTTCCAGCACGACAATGACCCAAAACATACAGTAAAGGCAACAAAGGAGTGGCTCAAGAAGAAGCAAATTAAGGTCATGGAGTGGCCTAGTCAGTCTCCGGACCTTAATACAATAGAAAACCTATGGAGGGAGCTCAAGCTCACAGTTGCACAGAGACAGCCTCGAAACCTTAGGGATTTAGAGATGATCTGCAAAGAGGAGTGGACCAACATTCCTCCTAAAATGTGTGCAAACTTGGTCATCAATTACAAGAAACGTTTGACCTCTGTGCTTGCAAACAAGGGTTTTTCCACTAAGTATTAAGTCTTTTATTGTTAGAGGGTTCAAAAACTTATTTCACTCAATGAAATGCAAATCAGTTGCTATCTTTTATTTAAGGTTATTTTTTCGATTTTCCTTTTGATGTGCTATCTGCCACTGTTAAAATAAACCTACCATTGAAATGATACTGTTCTGAGACTTTTCATTTCTTTGTCATTGGACAAACTTACAAAATCAGTGAGGGGTCAAATAATTATTTCCTCCACTGTATGTACAGCACCACTCTAAATATATATTAAATTGTTATAAATTTTATTAACAAGAATTAACATCTGATAATTGACACATTGGAAAGTTCAATATATAAAAACACTTAAAAAGACCACATTGTCCTAGAATTCCAGCTGCAATAATTGATATCCATCGTACAAATAAATAATTACTTGCAAATATAGGGAAATGAGCATCAATAAAATGTAAATTAAATATATACCAACTTGGTGGGCTACAATGTAGAGCCCACCAGTGGTAGAACCCGGGTTCAGTATTACCTAAAGTGCATATAACATGTGAATACAAATATACATATATTGAAAGTGCTAAGTGCAAAAAATAAACATGGATGTGCAAATTATGAACTGCAAAAACTGTTGATCACTGATAATAGGAGCAGCCCAAGGATAAAGTGCATAGAGCGTGAGAAATAACAATGAGAATCAAGATACTTAGCCCAGGTAATAGAATGTAGGCAGCTGGAGCAAGACTGGGGACCCCTCAGACATTCCACCAGGTTCGCGAGCGTCACCTCGCTTGGAGAGGAGGAGAGGACACTCCTCTCCTCCTCTCAAAGCGAGGTGACGCTCGCGAACCTTTCTTGTTAATAAAATTTATAACAATTTAATATATATTTAGAGTGGTGCTGTACATATGGGCTTTCTTTTTTCTACATGCATAGTTCCTCTTTTGGGCCCAAGCACACTCATATAGCTTGCCAGTGTTTGCGGACAAATACTTTTTGTTGCCATGGACAATCCCAAACACAATGCATGGACAATCCCAGACACAACCCACGGGCAATCCCAGACACAACCCACGGGCAATCCCAGACACAACCCACGGGCAATCCCAGACACAGCCCACGGGCAATCCCAGACACAGCCCATGGACAATCCCAGAAAAAAACCCATGGGAAATCCCTAACAAAACCCACAGACCATCCCAAACACAACCCATGGACAATCCCAGACACAACCCACAGACAATACAAAACACAGCCCACGGACAATCCCAAACACAACCCATGGACCATCCCAAACACAACCCACGGACAATCCCAGACACAACCCACAGACAATCCCAAACACAACGCACGGACAATACCAAACACAACCCATGGGCAATCCCAGACACAGCCCATGGAAAATCCCAGACAAAACCCATGGGAAATCCCAAACACAACCCACGGACAATCCCAGACACAACCCACAGACCATACAAAACGCAGCCCACGGGCAATCCCAGGCACAACCGACGGGCAATCCCAGACACAACCCACAGATAATCCCAAACACAATGCATGGACAATACCAAACACAGCCCACGGGCAATCCCAGACACAGCCCACGGGCAATCCCAGACACAGCCCACGGGCAATCCCAGACACAGCCCATGGACAATCCCAGACATAGCCCACGGACAATCCCAGAAAAAACCCATGGGAAATCCCAAGCACAACCCATGGACAATCCCAAACACAACTCATGGACAATCCCAGACACAGCCCACGTACAAGCCAAACACGACCCAGGGGCAATTCCAAACACAACCCACGGACAATTCTAAACACAACCCACGGACAATCCCAAACACAACCTACGGGCAATCCCAAACACAACCCACGGACAATTCCAAACACAACCCATGGGCAATTCCAAACACAACCCACGAGCAATCCCAAACACAACCCACGAGCAATCCCAGACACAACCCACGGACAATCCCAGACACAACCCACGGACAATCCCAGACACAACCCACGGACAATCCCAAACACAACCCACGGACAATCCCGAACACAACCCACGGACAATCCTGAACACAATCCACAAACAATCCCAAACAGTCCACGGACAATCCCCAACACGACACATGGGCAATCCCCAACACGACCCACAGACATTCCCAAACATAACCCACGGACAATACAAACAGAATACAAAGACAATCCCAGAACCAACCCATGGACAATCCCAAACACAACTCGCAGACAATCCCAACCACAACTCGCAGACAATCCCAAACACAACCGACGGACAACCCAAACACAGGAGAAATGAGACTCCCAAAATAAAAAAAAAGGTTTAGCTGAAAGATCTCATGGCTGGAGCCCTCAAGATATATATATATATATATATATATATATATATATATATATATATATATATATATACATATATATATATATATATACATATATATATATATATATATACATATAATCAGACATGGAAGATCTGATCTTTATGTCAGGTAATGTGATTTAGTGTTGGGAGTCACTCAGGTCTGAATGGGAACCTCAACTCTGGACATCAGAGCCCACCAGTCATTCAGGTTCTCCCTTGTGGCTCCATCTTTTTAGCCGGGGCCCACTTTTTATCTTTTCTCCTTAGTTTGGAGTTTTCTTTTCTCTCCAACAGTGAAATAATAAACCTTTGCTTTTCCAAGCCCCAGGGAGCACAAGCCTTACCCCGCATGCCAAAGGTTTCTTCGTAAACGAAAAGAGTATTTTGAAGAAACCGTAGCGTGTAATTGGCAGACTGAGCTGGAAGCAGCAGGTAAACCTCTGCAGAAAAGCACCCACATGGCTCTCCTGGTTCCACAAACAGGCGCCAAGCAACACACAACCTCCCCTAATGAAATGTAAACCGGAGCGCGTCCGTAAAAGGTATATATATGTTCCTCCACAAATGTTTCTCTTTCCAGTCGCCATGCTCGCTCCGGGACTGTAAATAAGTATATTATGGGGTTTACCCAAGTGAAAGATAATCTTCAAGCCAAAGGCTGAACTCTGGTTGGTTGATAAGGATTTGGCAGTAGTCATGAGTGAAATTGACTCTTTATTTTTCGGTACAATTTTTGCAAAAATTAAAAATTTGGGCAAAATGAAGCACTGAGTTCAATAAGGAAGATGAAAATAATTAGATGTTAAGAGGTTTTTAAGGGTGCAATGGTCTTGAAATTCCCACTGAGGATAGAAAAATACTTCCAAAAAGCCAAAAAATCATCTAATCATCTCTGGTGAGCACTTTAAGAGTTTGTGTTTTGCAGCAGATGCAAACTCAGGTTTACCATCTCAAACACGCATTCGCAAACACATTTGCGCAGGTCACCCGCAGCCACTTCTGTCCACAGTTTCTGTTAGAGCACTGTGGAACAAGTGTGTTTTACATACATGAATAAATAATCGGGTTGCAGAAGTGCTTCTCATTAAAAGCTAACTATCACAAAAATGTGTACAGTTTAAAATACACACGTAATAATTGTACATTTGTCCTAGAATAATACACTGAATTTTTTTCCCCCTATGTTCTTGTTACTTACAGTAGGCAGTATAAATGTGACAGATCTGAAAGATTTTGGACTAATCTGTCTCCTCACGAGGGATTCTCAATAATTTCTTTATTTTCAAAAACACTCTATGGAAGGCAGTGGTATGCACCAACTGGCAAAATAGTGTGCACAGGAGGACACCGGCTTTCTAGCACCATTGCAAAGGTCATTTCCAGGGATCACATTTTAAAAAGTAAAAATAATATACTGAGAATCCCCCATTAAAAATATATACTGAGAATCCCCCTTGGAAAGATGGCCAAGTCAGTGACAGGAACAAAGGAAAAAATAAACTTTATAGAGCATTTTGCTCAAATTTGCAAGTAACTTTGTATATTTTAAATTGCAATACGATAGTTGTCCTTTAAACCGGACCTGAACTCAGAACTTCCTCTCTGTTCTAAAAGATAAGCAACAGCATAAAGGAAAAAACATTTCTTTGTTACAGCTGATAAATCTGCAGTGTGTTTACTTTTTCATGGAAGCAGACATAGGGTTAACATTCTGTGTTTACCAATTATCTCTCTGCTGAGATCCCAGAGCTGACACAGCTGAGAAATCAAATTACACTTGTGATTAGTCACGGGTGAGGGAATTAGACAGGTTAAACTCTCTAAATACATAGAGGGTGCATTTATCTATGTTTTCCTTCTGTCCTGTGCAAGAGTTCAGGTCCACTTTAAGATAGAAATAAAAGCAAACCAAAGTGCCAAAACGGACATCCACTCAAACATGAGGAGAACATACAAACTCCATGCAGAGAGTGACCTGGCCCAAATTTGGACCTGAGATTCCAGAGCTGAAAGGCAAGAATACTTTCCACCATGCCACCAAAATAGACATGTGTGACCTGTTTGCCAGTTGTGACTTGGGGTGTGGTGTGCATTGATGGGTGGGGCTTAAGAAGCTGCAAAGCTTTATGCCTATAGACTGAAAGCTTCTGAACGGGCCTCGGTCATTTGTCCGTGCAGCACATAGAGCTGGACTGAAAGCATTGAGTTCTTCAGAACAAAAGTGGGCGTTTCCTTTAAGAAACAAGAAAAGCAGAAATTATTAGCGCTCGATAAGGCCGTAGCAAAGCCCTAGACATCCGCCAAACAGTAAGAACCTTTCTAAATCCCGTCCAGACCCCCAGGATGCAACCTCTCCGAGCCTGGCCAATATCCCCAGGTGTGGGGAGTGCTGTACGGCTAATGGTCACCACATGGGGATCAGCCAGGAGATGGAGCTGACAGCGGTTAAAGTCCTGGAAATTAAAAGTCGGGCTTAGAATAAGTCATATTTCACTTTTTTTGGGTGATTTCCCCAATCCTGCTGATAGATTGTCCTTCCTCGCCACACGTGGATCTAATTCAGGAGCCAAATCCCCGATGCTCTTTGCTGCGTGCTTTGATTTACTCGGAGAGACGCAGAAGGGTCACTAATTCCTTCTTGAGTGGTCTTATCCTCTCTGGTCCACCTTGTGAATGTTCGAACATGTGTGTCTGATTTCCACCTCGTTCCAAGCCTGAAATATAGGGCAAGGAGAGTGAATATGACTCGCCCGTCGAGGAGCACCTACTGATCGGTAGACCCGGCGCTCATGACCCCAACACTTTACTTCTAACCATGGTGGGACGTCACACGCTGCGAGTTTAAGAGAGGTTAAACTACAATGTGTTGAGGAGAGCACATTATACTATATTTGTGTTAGAAGGTGTGGGCCAAAGGAAAATGCTGGGATTTGGGTCTTGATAAGACTGAAGAAATGAATAACAGCAGAGACCCATTGTTTTGTGGTGATGGTGGCTTTCGGAAAGGTCCTCAGAGGTAGCCACGGCGATCTGTGTTGGATACTTGTCGACCAAGACAGTCCACCTCATGAACTCAGAATGTAACAGCTGGAAAATCGCTTTGGTGGAGGACTCTGACACATTAAGTCTAATTTTTCTGCTTAGCAGGGCCTACTACATTGCAAAATCATTTCCCCCTCAAAATATGTGTCTATATGCTGTCCTACGGTGAAGGGTAGAGGAGCAGAAGGTAAATCCTGCAAAAATAGCCATTGTAGAGGTGGCAGTTTGCCACGCCATGGTTCCCCAGTGGTGATCTATCCCATAAGACCCTGCATGACGTCCGACCTGAAGTCAGCTGGCCAATATGGATAGAGTTTGGCGTGGTGACTGCATTTATGGACCTGTGTTCCGGTCAGAACACCGGCTCATGAATTCCAGTGTTCAGTTGACGGCAGGTCAGACGACATGCTGGTCGAAATAGGATGGAATTTTGCTGTGCCAAACCTAGGTCAAAGTCAATTACCATTCGTTCTTCAGTTGTTGGTCATCCATTGCAACAAATCACTGATGACTTTGCTAACCATGTTGGAGGACACCTGTATACACTATAGATTTTTGGACAAAACAATCCTCAAGAATTAATTTGATAGTATGTTGCATTACTTCCCTACACAGCAGCTAAGGTGGTTAAATGGAATCCAAAAACCTCAAAGGAGGAAAGACAAGAGCCATCAGCATAGCTAAAGTTGGAAATTATGTAGTTTACTCAGAAAATAAAAACTGTCTGGAGAATTGCCAGTCTCACGCTCCTGTTGTTGATCTTCTGTAGATCAGAGAGGACACACTTCACCCCCCTGTAGACACACAAAGACAAGAGAGTCTGGCCTACAGTGAAACATGGTGGTGGGAATGGCATGGATTAGGACTGCATGAGTGCTGCCGGCACTGGAAGCTACAGTTCATAGAGGGAACCATGAATGCCAATATGTACTGTGACATACTGAAGCAGAGCATGATCCCCACCCTTCAAAAACTGGGCCGAAAGGCACTATTCCAAAATGATGAAGACCTCAACCACAGCTACATGCAAAGTTAATGATAATTTACTATCGTATGCATTAAAAATGGAAGCCTGATCCAGGGAAGGTTCTCTTAGCAGGCTTTGTGGGCAAAGGAGTGCAAGGAGGCGAGGCACATACAATGGCGTCTGACAGGATCACAGCCTCCAGCTCTTAAAGTCTGCACTGTAGGTTACTGCTGGAGTAAGACCAAGTCCTTAAAGCAAACTGGAAAAAATTGCATACAGAAGCACATACAATTGCAAAACCTCAGAGGTGGAAAACAATAAAGAAAAAAAGTCAACAATAAACATGGACATTACCTTGCACATCAGTTGTCCGTTCAGTTATAACTGACAGCAAATGATACAGTGAAAAAGGGGCCTAAGGCTTTCAGCTTCCTGAGCGACAAGTCTGACTAGATCTAGTCAGAAATGTAAGGAATGGTTGTTAGAGGAAAATGGTGAGCTTCAGAGAGGAACTGGCAGCGAGGTACGTATGTAATGTTCATTTGCAGGTACATCATGTGTTTATTTTAAATAATTTTACATGGACATTACCTTGCACACCAGTTGTCCTTTCAGTTACAGTTGACAGCAATTGATAGGCTAGCTACCTGTGTCCCCCAAGTCCCTTCGCTCTGCTCCGATCCCGCCAATCGCCGCCGTTATACGTACCACCCCCCGGATCCCGCGAAAGCGTAGCCTCTCCAATCACCTCTAGGCTTCGCTATGGGGAGGATCGGGACTGGGCATGACGTCATGACATCAATGACGTCGGACGTCATGTCCGATAGTCGCCATAGCGACGACTGAAGCTGATTGGGGAGGTTGCGGCTCTCGCGGGATTGTGGCTAAGTAAATATAAGTGCCGGTGATCGGGGGGATCAGAGAGGTGCGGGGGGACTTGGGGGGACACAGGTAGCTAGCCTAGTGCCAGCTACAAGGTTTACAAGTTTTTTATTAAAAAAAAATTACTACCGTGGACACAACCACCAAAACTAATAAGAAGTACATTTCTCCCAGAGTAAAATGAGCCATAAATTACTTTTCTCCTATGTTGCTGTCACTTACAGTAAGTAGTAGAAATATAACATTGCTGACAGGTTTTGGGCTAGTCTATCTCTCCATGGGGGATTCTTAGTATGGCCTTTATAAAGACATTCCCTGAAAAAGATTTATACAAAGATGCTGGCCAGCCTTCATGGTTGCTGTACACTATTTTGGCAGTTGGACGGAGCAAACTGCTTTTAAAAATAAAGATAACCCTGAAAACCCCCCTTTGAGAAGATGGGCTGGTCCAAAATCTGTCGGTAATGACAAATTTCTACTTCTTATTGTAAGTGACAGCAACATAGGAGAAAAGTAGTTTATGACTCTTTTTACTCTGGGAGAAATGTACTTATTTGTATGTGTTTTAAATTTTAAGATTTTCGCGACAGTTCCTCTTTAAGGATTGTACCCATGTAATTCCATTGATTTTTTTTTTTTTGAGTGAAGAAACAGTGTTTCCACAATCTCGTGACGTAGGTTTGAGTACGCAATCAGGCGAACAACGCTTTGCAGCGTGCATTTCACGATCGCGATTTACGGTGTTAAAGGGGTATTTCTGGACAAAATCTGAGTTTTTCCCCTTAAAGGATGATAAGATAGACATGGGTATGTACAGTGCCTAGCACACAAATAACTATGTTGTGTTCCTTTTTTTCTTTCTCTGCCTGAAAGAGTTAAAGGGATACTGTAGGGGGTCGGGGGAAAATGAGTTGAACTTACCCGGGGCTTCTAATGGTCACCCACAGACGTCCTGTGCCCGCGCAGCCACTCCCCAATGCACCGGCCCCGCCTCCGACTCACTTCTGGAATTTCAGACTTTAAAGTCTGAAAACCACTGCGCCTGCGTTGCAGCGTCCTCAATCCCGCTGATGTCACTAGGAGAGTACTGCGCAGACACAGACCATACTGGGCCTGCACAGTACATTCCTGGTGACATCAGCGGGAGCGAGGACACGGCAAAGCAGGCGCAGTGGTTTTCAGACTTTAAAGTCTGAATTTCTAGAAGTGAACTGGAGGTGGGGCCTGAGCATCAGTGAGTGGCTGCACGGGTACAGGACGTCTGCGGGGGACCGTTAGAAGCCCCGGGTAAGTTCAACTCATTTTCCCCCGACCCCCCTACAGTATCCCTTTAAATATCTGGTATGTACCGGTAAGTGGCTGACTCAGTCCTGACTCAGACGGGAAGTGACTACAGTGTGACCCTCACTGATAAGAAATTCCATCTATAAAAACACTTTCCTAGCAGAAAATGGCTACTGAGGGCAGGAAAGAGATAAAAAGGATCAATAGTTCATAGATTTTAGCTCTGTCATATTTGAATGAATGTGTCATTGAGCAACAAACTATAAAACCGTTAACTTAAAAAGTACATAAAATAAAATTGAGGAATAACTTAAAAAGTCATTTTTAGGAGAAGGAAGATGGATACAATTGTTTATTTCATTCGTTTATTTTGACCTCGGGTGTCCTTTAACAAATCTTTTTTCATTTTATTTCGGTAGCCAAGAACGGACAGCAGGCTATGGACTAAAGGACTATGCCTTGGCATAGTGTCGTATTGTGCCATGTGTTTAAAATAAAAAAAAAATAAAAAACACATTAAAAAGGGCAAAGGGAAGAAATAAAGTTAATCCGTCTAAACTAGAAAAAGAAAAAAAAATCTTTAAATTAAAAAAAATTCTTTGTATAAAAAAGAAAAAGAAAAAGGTGTATCCTGCAGAATAAACAGCTATTCTATGTGCGGCTCGCCAGCCTCCTCTGTGCTTACCTTGTATAGGGTTGCCTCAGCTACTGGCGAAACGCTGGAATAAAATAATACTAAACAAATAGCGGGGCCTTGGCCATTTCCACAGGAGATCTCAGCGGCTGGATTGTAAGCGTGCTGCAGCGCCTGGCAGACCGCGGGGGTACGCCGGTGGGACCCCGCCACCGCTGAGAATGAATGCTCGCATTCTCCGGACGCCCAGGCACGCGTCTCTGCTCCTTTCACTCGCTGCAGCCACTGATTGGATGGAAAAGTTACATTGAATTAGAGCCTGGGGTCTCTCCGATGCTTGGGGAAGATTAGGGGAGAGGACACAAAAACAAATTGTCCCTCATAGAAAAATAAAGGCGACTTCTTTTACTCCAATGAAAGCCTAGCTCCATCTATACCTTATACCTTTCCCTAATCCTGCACAGCATCAACAGACTGCTTCTAAATGAGTACAGGTTCCTTAAACTCCGAACCTCCTCTCTGCTCTAAAAAATAAGCAACAGCATAATAGCCTTTAAAGAAAAAACATTTCTTTCATTACAGTTGATATAAATCCTGCAGTAAATCTGTAATGTATCTACTTCCTGCTTCCATGGAAGCAGCCATTAGCTGCTCTGCCGCGGCAGTCAGCTGACTCAGCTGAGAGATCAAATTAAACTTGTTATTATTCACAGATGAGGGGATTAGACATGCCAAACTCTCTGAATACATACAGGGGGCATTTCTCTCTGTTTTCCTTCTGTGCACTGCAAGAGTTCAGGTTCATTTTAATTAGCTCATGTCAAATATGCCATTAGTCAGAAGACATCCAGGGCTGCAGGCAGGTTGGTGCAATCAGAGAGGTACTCTAGGCAGGTGCTTAGGGCAATAACTTCCTTAAGGGCCCCCCCCCAAGTCAGGGATTGTGAGGCTACAATAACTACTGTACAGTTCTACAATGTAAGGGAACATGTTTACTCCATTATACCAAACACTGGGCTTGATTCACAAAACGGCAGTTTTCGCGCAAATTTTCGCATTGCGCGCGATCGCGAATTTTCACGCGAAACTAAAACGTTTTCACGCGCAAACGCGAATTTCGCGTGACATCGATAACGTTTTCGCATGAAAATTCGCGTTTACACTCAAGGCGAAAATTCGCGTGAAAACGGCCGTGCTAACAGTTAGCACTCTTTTGTGAATCAAGCCCACTGTCTTGCTTGCATGAAGATTTAATAATATAATTATGTATTTATATAACACTGACATCTTCTGCAGCACATTACAGAGTACATAGTCATGTCACTGACTGTCCTCAGAGGAGCTCACACTCTAATCCTACCATAGTCATAGTGTAATGTCCTACCATATTATTATTATGTATTTATATAGCACTGACATCTTCTGCAGCACATTACAGAGTACATAGTCATGTCACTGACTGTTCTCAGAGGAGCTCACAATCTAATCCTACCATAGCTATAGTCTAATGTCCTACCATATTATTATTATGTATTTATATAGCACTGACATCTCCTACAGCACACTACAGAGCACATAGTCATGTCACTGACTGTCCTCAGAGGAGCTCACACTCTAATCCTACCATAGTCATAGTGTAATGTCCTACCATATTATTATGTATTTATATAGCACTGACATCTCCTACAGCACACTACAGAGCACATAGTCATGTCACTGACTGTCCTCAGAGGAGCTCACACTCTAATCCTACCATAGTCATAGTCTAATGTCCTACCATATTATTATTATGTATTTATATAGCACTGACATCTTCTGCAGCACTGTAGAGAGTACATAGTGATGTCACTGACTGTCCTCAGAGGAGCTCACACTCTAATCTTACCATAGTCATAGTGTAATGTCCTACCATATTATTATTATTTTTTTATTATTATTATTATTATGTATTTATATAGCACTGACATCTTCTGCAGCACTGTACAGTCATGTCACTGACTGTACTCAGAGGAGCTCACAGTCTAATCCTACCATAGTCATAGTCTAATGTCCTACCATATTATTATTATTATTATGTATTTATATAGCACTGACATCTCCTGCAGCACATTACAGAGTACATAGTCATGTCACTGACTGTCCTCAGAGGAGCTCACACTCTAATCCTACCATAGTCATAGTGTAATGTCCTCCCATATTATTATTATGTATTTATATAGCACTGACATCTCCTGCAGCACATTACAGAGTACATAGTCATGTCACTGACTGTCCTCAGAGGAGCTCACAATCTAATCCTACCATAGTCATAGTCTAATGTCCTACCATATTAGTATTATGTATTTATATAGCACTGACATCTTCTGCAGCACATTACAGAGTACATAGTCATGTCACTGACTGTCCTCAGAGGAGCTCACACTCTAATCCTACCATAGAGATAGTGTAATGTCCTACCATATTATTATTATTATGTATTTATATAGCACTGACATCTTCTGCAGCACATTACAGAGCACATAGTCATATCACTGACTGTCCCCAGAGGAGCTCACACTCTAATCCTACCATAGTCATAGATAGTCTAATGTCCTCCCATATTATTATTATGTATTTATATAGCACTGACATCTTCTGCAGCACATTACAGAGTACATAATCATATCACTGACTGTCTTCAGAGGAGCTCACAATCTAATCCTACCATAGTCATAGTCTAATGTCCTACCATATAATTATTATGTATTTATATAGCACTGACATCTTCTGCAGCACATTACAGGGTACATAGTCATGTCACTGACTGTCCTCAGAGGAGCTCACAATCTAATCCTACCATAGTCATAGTGTAATGTCCTACCATATTATTATTATGTATTTATATAGCACTGACATCTCCTGCAGCACTGTACAGAGTACATAGTCATGTCACTGACTGTCCTCAGAAGAGCTTACAATCTAATCCTACCATAGTCATAGTCTAATGTCCTACCATATTATTATTATGTATTTATATAGCACTGACATTTTATGCAGCATATGTCAATTGTAGTCTAGGCCAATTTTAGGGGGAAACCAGTTTACTTACCTCCAAGTTTTTGGGATGTGGGAGGAAACTGAAGTGTCCAGAAGAAACCCACACAGACAATATACAAACTCTGTGCAGTGCATTCCAGCCAGAACTGTTTACATCTCATTGACCAGCCCTGCCTGAGGCCCGGGACGCACTAAAAAAGGGAAAAGCGGTATGGCAGTCTTAAGCGATTTGTGATAGCATTTTGCAAGCGATTTTGGGAGTGATTTCCCTGCTCCTATACTTTATTCTAATTCATTAGAATGGAAACGCTCCCAAAATGCTGCATGTCCTGTGATTGTGATTTCCTTAATCACAATCGCTCCAGTGGAAACTCTCCCATCCATTTACACTGGCAGAACATTTAGGGAACTCGCTAGCAATTGAAAGCAATCCCTAAATGCTGGTGGGTTCCAGGCCTGAGACTAATGCCTTCAAAGGAACACTGAGACTGAGAACACTGAGGTGTGGGACCTATGGAAGCTGCCATATTTATTTCCTTCTAACAAAATCCCAGTTGCCTGGCTGTCCTGCTGATCTTTCTGGTCAGTAGGGTCTAAATCACACACCTGAAACAAGCATGCAGGTAATCTTGTCACATTTGTCATAGACGTCTGATCTGCATGCTTGTTCAGGGTTTACTGCTTAAAGCATTAGAGGCAGAGGATCAGCAGGACAGCCAGGCAATGTGTATTGTTTAAAAGGAAGCAAACATGTCAGCCTCCATATCACTCTCACCTTGGGTTCCCTTTCAGCGCAGCTGCTGCAGGTCACATGACTACAGATTAGGAGGATGTTTTGCCCTACGCTGCTGTCTCCAGATGTGCGCTAAATTATTCATAGTTTGTGTCCCCATGCTATGTGTGATCCTGCTACTCTACACTGATATTACACCTGCACTAATCCACTGTCTGACAGTAACGTCTGAAACGCCTATCTGTCTGCTTGAGGGCTGAAACCCACTAGAGCGATTTTTTTGAGAGTTTAGGGAGCGATTCAAAGCGCTAGCGATTTCCCTAAATGCTCAGCTAATGTTAATGGATGGGCCAAATTCCACTGGAGCGATTGCGATTAGCAAAATCGCAATTGCAGGACATGCAGCATTTTGGTAGTGTTTGCATTTCAATGTAAAGTATACAAACACTGGCGTAATCAATCATGGAGCGCTACACATAGCGATTTGAGAGCGATTTTAAATTACTGTAAATAAAATGATGATACATTGAAAGGACCAATCAGAATTTAAATCGCAAATCGCTACACAATCGCTGGCAAAAAGCGTACACTTTTTAAAATCGCACCCAAAAGCGCCCAATAAACGCTCATGAAATCGCTTACAAAACGCTAGTGATTTGTAGTGTGTTCCTACCCTTAGGGCTGCTTCACACGGCTTCTACATGGATGCTTGCAACCACTCGTATAGGCGGTTCTGAGGTCAGTTTCCCACTACTAACCTGTGTTTTGGTTGCGGTGCCATTCAATGATTGCGTTCCACCACAACGCTAAAAAAAAGCCCTCGTACACCCCAACGTTAATGCACCGTGATGTCACTTTTGGCAGTGATCTAGGCCAAAATTGGTCAAAATCGATTGATTGGACGTTTTTAAGGAGCCATTTCCAAGTAGGTTTGATAGAGCTTTATAAACAATTTTTGTCATTAAAGGGGACATGTAGTGAAAATAATGTAATTTTTTTTTTAAATCAATATTCATTTATCAATGATTTAGTCAGTGTTTGCCCATTATAAAATCTCTCCTCTCCCTGATTTACATTCTGAAATTTTTCACAGGTGGTGACGTCTTTAGTTCTGTCAGGTGCAGCTATGCCAAATGTTTGATTATTGAAAGTTTCAAAGCCAGTACAAAATATACCTGGTCTCCCAGAATGCTCTGGGGAAGAATTCCGCATAGCTAATCAGCCTAGGCTAAGCATCATGGAGAAGGCAGAACTACATACCAATATACAGCAATACATAGCTGTAGGAAGTGGTTCTGATAGAGGAATCAAATTACTGGGTATACCCAGTGCCTGGCAGAGGCGAGAGAGGCGCCAGCCTCAGGGCGCAGTGTAGGAGGGGGCACAGGGCTGGGCTGAGGCAAGAGAGGCTCCAGCCTCAGGGTGCAGTGTAGGAGGGGGCGCAGGGCGAGGCAGAGGTGAGAGAGGCTCCAGCCTCAGGGTGCAGTGTAGGAGGGGGGCGCAGGGCGAGGCAGAGGCGAGAGAAGCTCCAGCCTCAGGGCGCAGTGTAGGAGGGGGGGCGAGGCAGAGGTGAGAGAGGCTCCAGCCTCAGGGCGCAGTGTAGGAGGGGGGAGCAGGCTTAGGCAGAGGCGAGAGAGGCTCCAGCCTCAGGGACAGTGTAGGAGGGGGGAGCAGGCTTAGGCAGAGGCGAGAGAAGCTCCAGCCTCAGGGCGCACTGTAGGAGGGGGCACACAACTCATTCAGCTATCATTCCTATCACCCTCCTCCCTCCCAATAACTTCACACACCATAATACTGTACAGGGCCAGGCGCAGGGTGAGGCAGAGGTGAGAGAGGCTCCAGCCTCAGGGCGCAGTGTAGGACGGGGGGCACAACTCACTCAGCTATCATTCCCCTACTGTGTATGAAGCAGAGAGAAATAAGAAAAGGGGATACATGGCAGTGGCTGCAGCCACATAACTAGAGATTAAGGTGTTGGAGGGATCGGTGGCCCTGGGCGCCTCTTAGTCTAATAGCAGTTAGGCCTTGTTCACATTGCATTCGGCTCGCGTGTCCGTCCGCATTTTTTTAAAGCCTTTCCGGCGTTTTTTGCAGAGCTCTTCCATCTTTTGATCTGGAAAAAAAATCCGGAAAAAAATAAAGCGTTTTTTTTTTAAACGCTCAAGCAATCACTTGCCAAAGTGATTTTGTGAGTGTTTTGCATTTTTCCTATACCTTACATTAAGGCAAATCGCCTCAAAAATGGCCCAAGCACCGCTCAGATATGAACCTTCTCATGGAGAATCATTGCACAAGCGCTTTCATGGCGATTTTGAAAATTGCCTGCGCTTAAAATTTTACAAAAACACCTCTAATGTGAACAAGGCCTTAGTGAGGGGAGGGGGGGTGCGCACTTTGGTGTCTCAGCCTTCCGTGCTGGAGGACCTTCTCCCGGCTCTGGGTATACTGAATAATTTACTGCATTCTACCATATGTCACTACAGGGCCTCTTTACTGCATTCTGCTATATGTCACTACAGGGCCTCTCTACTGCATTCTGCTATATGTCACTACAGGGCCTCTTTACTGCATTCTGCTATATGTCACTACAGGGCCTCTTTACTGCATTCCGCTATATGTCACTACAGGGCCTCTTTATTGCATTCTGTTATCTGTCACTACAGGGCCTCTTTACTGCATTCTGCTATATGTCACTACAGGGCCTCTTTACTGCATTCTGCTATATGTCACTACAGGGCCTCTTTACTGCATTCCGCTATATGTCACTACAGGGTCTCTTTATTGCATTCTGTTATCTGTCACTACAGGGCCTCTTTACTGCATTCTGCTATATGTCACTACAGGGCCTCTCTACTGCATTCTGCTATATGTCACTACAGGGCCTCTCTACTGCATTCTGCTATATGTCACTACAGGGCCTCTTTATGCATTCTGCTATATGTCACTACAGGGCCTCTCTACTGCATTCTGCTATATGTCACTACAGGGCCTCTTTACTGAATTCTGCTATATGTCACTACAGGGCCTCTTTACTGCATTCTTCTATATGTCACTGCAGGGCCTCTTTACTGCATTCTGCTGTATGTCACTACAGGGCCTCTTTACTGCATTCTGCATATATCACTACAGGGTCTCTTTACTGCATTCTGCTATATGTCACTACAGGGCCTCTACTGAATTCTGCTATATGTCACTACAGGGCCTCTTTACTGCATTCTTCTATATGTCACTGCAGGGCCTCTTTACTGCATTCTGCTATATGTCACTACAGGGCCTCTCTACTGCATTCTGCTATATGTCACTACAGGGCCTCTTTACTGCATTCTGCTATATGTCACTACAGGGCCTCCTTACTGCATTCCACTATATGTCACCAAGGGCCTCTTTACTGCATTCTGCTATATGTCACTACAGGGCCTCTTTACTGCAATCCGCTATATGTCACTACAGGGCCTCTTTATTGCATTCTGTTATCTGTCACTACAGGGCCTCTTTACTGCATTCTGCTATATGTCACTGCAGGGCCTCTTTACTGCATTCTGCTATATGTTACTACAGGGCCTCTCTACTGCATTCTGCTATATGTCACTACAGGGCCTCTCTACTGCATTCTGCTATATGTCACTACAGGGCCTCTTTATGCATTCTGCTATATGTCACTACAGGGCCTCTCTACTGCATTCTGCTATATGTCACTACAGGGCCTCTTTACTGCATTCTGCTATATGTCACTACAGGGCCTCTTTACTGCATTCTGCTATATGTCACTACAGGGCCTCTTTACTGCATTCTGCTATATGTCACTACAGGGCCTCTTTACTGAATTCTGCTATATGTCACTACAGGGCCTCTTTACTGCATTCTTCTATATGTCACTACAGGGCCTCTTTACTGCATTCTGCATATATCACTACAGGGTCTCTTTACTGCATTCTGCTATATGTCACTACAGGGCCTCTACTGAATTCTGCTATATGTCACTACAGGGCCTCTTTACTGCATTCTTCTATATGTCACTGCAGGGCCTCTTTACTGCATTCTGCTGTATGTCACTACAGGGCCTCTTTACTGCATTCTGCATATATCACTACAGGGTCTCTTTACTGCATTCTGCTATATGTCACTATAAGGCCTCTTTACTGCATTCTGCTATATGTCACTACAGGGCCTCTTTACTGCATTCCGCTATATGTCACTACAGGGCCTCTTTATTGCATTCTGTTATCTGTCACTACAGGGCCTCTTTACTGCATTCTGCTATATGTCACTACAGGGCCTCTTTACTGCATTCTGCTATATGTTACTACAGGGCCTCTTTACTGCATTCCGCTATATGTCACTACAGGGCCTCTTTATTGCATTCTGTTATCTGTCACTACAGGGCCTCTTTACTGCATTCTGCTATATGTCACTACAGGGCCTCTCTACTGCATTCTGCTATATGTCACTACAGGGCCTCTCTACTGCATTCTGCTATATGTCACTACAGGGCCTCTTTATGCATTCTGCTATATGTCACTACAGGGCCTCTCTACTGCATTCTGCTATATGTCACTACAGGGCCTCTTTACTGAATTCTGCTATATGTCACTACAGGGCCTCTTTACTGCATTCTTCTATATGTCACTGCAGGGCCTCTTTACTGCATTCTGCTGTATGTCACTACAGGGCCTCTTTACTGCATTCTGCATATATCACTACAGGGTCTCTTTACTGCATTCTGCTATATGTCACTACAGGGCCTCTACTGAATTCTGCTATATGTCACTACAGGGCCTCTTTACTGCATTCTTCTATATGTCACTGCAGGGCCTCTTTACTGCATTCTGCTATATGTCACTACAGGGCCTCTCTACTGCATTCTGCTATATGTCACTACAGGGCCTCTTTACTGCATTCTGCTATATGTCACTACAGGGCCTCCTTACTGCATTCCACTATATGTCACCAAGGGCCTCTTTACTGCATTCTGCTATATGTCACTACAGGGCCTCTTTACTGCAATCCGCTATATGTCACTACAGGGCCTCTTTATTGCATTCTGTTATCTGTCACTACAGGGCCTCTTTACTGCATTCTGCTATATGTCACTGCAGGGCCTCTTTACTGCATTCTGCTATATGTTACTACAGGGCCTCTCTACTGCATTCTGCTATATGTCACTACAGGGCCTCTCTACTGCATTCTGCTATATGTCACTACAGGGCCTCTTTATGCATTCTGCTATATGTCACTACAGGGCCTCTCTACTGCATTCTGCTATATGTCACTACAGGGCCTCTTTACTGCATTCTGCTATATGTCACTACAGGGCCTCTTTACTGCATTCTGCTATATGTCACTACAGGGCCTCTTTACTGCATTCTGCTATATGTCACTACAGGGCCTCTACTGAATTCTGCTATATGTCACTACAGGGCCTCTTTACTGCATTCTTCTATATGTCACTGCAGGGCCTCTTTACTGCATTCTGCTATATGTCACCACAGGGCCTTTTTACTGCATTCTACTATATGTCACTACAGGGCCTCTTTACTGCATTCTGCTGTATGTCACTACAGGGCCTCTTTACTGCATTCCACTATATGTCACTACAGGGCCTCTTTACTGCATTCTGCTATATGTCACTACAGGTCCTCTTTACTGCATTCTGCTATATGTCACTACAGGGCCTTTTTACTGCATTCTGCTATATGCCACTACAGGGCCTCTTTACTGCATTCTACTATATGTCACTACAGGGCCTCTTTACTGCATTCTGCTATATGTCACTACAGGGCCTCTTTACTGCATTCTGCTATATGTCACTACAGGGCCTCTTTACTGCATTCTGCTATATGTCACTACAGGGCCTCTTTAATCCTAGCTATGGATAGAAACCGAGAACCCTAATAAGTGGTATTTCTCCTAAATGCCTAATCTGATAATATATCCTGGATTTTTACGCCCCAGAGTAATAAACAATATATAGCTTTTATTGCGATGTGTATGATGGGGGGTGGGGGAATAGCAGGAAGGGATGGCTGATCATTTGGCATTAATGAAAGGCAAATATTGGCCGACACTCTGGGGTTGGCGGTACACAAGTCGCGCTCTGTGTAGAGACACACACCTTTGTTCGCTGAACGCACGGAGCTACAGAGAAAGGGTCTGTTGTTCCCGGCCAGTAATTATCTTGTTTTACATTGTGTTAGCTGCGGTGTAATTATCGTTGGCTTGCAGTGCACAAACACCGCGAGGTCGGGACGCCGCTCCAGAACGACACGCCACAAGTCTCGGGTGAAAATCTGCAAACATGCTTGTTTGTTTATACTAAATAATGGATGGAGGGAGACGCAACGGTTTTGTTTACTTTAAGAAACCTGCTAAAAACCAAAAACACTCTCAGGACTCTTTCACACTAGGAGCTGATCCTTGCATATTGATAGATTGCGTTTAGAAAGGTAACATGAAAGTCTATTGACTTTCATGTTAAAGGGGTTCTGTGGAGGCTTTAAAAAAACAAAACGGACACTTATCTGGGGCTTCTATCGGCTCCCTGAAGCTGTCATGTCCCGCGCTGTCCTCCTACGATCCTCCGTTCCCCGCCGTCTGCACCAGTCTATTATTTGTCTAAATAGACGGATAGTGCTTGCTCCCGCGCGTGTCATCGTGAGCTTACTGCGCAGGATGAAGTTTTCTTGTACTGCGCCTTCGCAGGTCCCGATGACACGCGCTGGAGCGAGCACGAGTTGGATCAGATGCCGAATTAACCGGACCAGCAGCGGGGAACAGTGGATCGTAGACGATGGCGCAGGACATGACAGTTGCAGGGGGCCGACAGAAGCCCCAGGAAACTGCCCGTTTTTTTTTTTAACCCTGACAGAACCCCTTAAACTTTCACATTAGACGAAGCGTTGCAGAGCGTTACGTTGTAACGCTTCTGGGAGCTTCATAACGTCCAGCCGCGGCGGTCCCCCATCAGGTGAATTAGATCTAACGTCGCTAATCAGCGTAGCACCGCAACTTCTTGCGTTCACACCACAGGTCATTAACGTGTGCACAAATTCATTTCGTGCATGCATTCTGTGATGTGTAAGAGCCCTAAATAAGGCTTGCGTTTTGGAAGAATAAAAACTTAGCATATAAAATGTACCTATGTTTTTTCGAACATTGTTAACTGATTAATGATGTAATCAGGGTTTGCCCTAATCAGGCTTGCCAAATCATCCTTTTAAAGCGGAACTGAAAACTGATTAAAAAATAAGAGTTTCACTTACCTGGGGCTTCTGCCAGCCCCCTGCATCCGCTCTGTGCCCTCGCAGTCCTGGACCGATCCTCGGTTCCCCCTCCATGGTTCACTTTTCTTCACGCAGTGGAAGCCGACTTCTAAGTCGACCACCATTGCGTTCTGGCCATGCGTATCGTAGTACACATACCTGCAGCCAGGAGCGCCCTGCGCAGGAATAGTACGAGAATCTCTACTGCGCCTGCGCAGTACGTGTCTGGCTACAGGAAGGTGAACAAGGAGGTGTGCGGCCAGGGCCGTGCAGTGTCCCCGAACTGTGCGAAGTAAAAGTGAGCCACGGCGTTAGACCAGAGCATCGGTGATTGCCTGCGTGGGAACAGATCGGCTGCAGGGGGCTGGCAGAAGCTCCAGGTAAGTGAAACTCAGAATTTTTTAATCAGTTTTCAGCTCCGCTTTAAATACTGACACATCGTTATACAGGTTCCGGGGCTACTAACATATAATTGGTGCCTTAAAGCATACCCGAGGAGAGCCCAAGAAGTTCTGTTTAACTTACCAGGGGGGGTCTTCCAACCCCCCCCCTCTAGTCTATCAGGTCCTTCCTCCGAAAGATCGAAAGTCGCACATTTGTGGCCCCAGCAACGTGCCTTCTTGATTGCGCCCCCGTGGCCAGGAGCATTCTGCGCATGGGAAGTTTAAAGCAGAACTAAAATATGTAAAAAAAAAAAGTGTTTAACTTACCTGGGGCTTCTGCCAGCTCCCTGCAGCCGCCCTATGCCCACGCCATCTCTGAACGATCCTCCAGTCCCCTGTCCTTTCAAGTCGACGGCCACGTGGGAGGCGGAGTCATCTATGACGTAGCCAAAACATCGATGGGGAAGTGGAACCTGGCTATAGTGAGAAGTGGACAGAAGTTTAGACAGAAATATTTTATTTTAATGTGAAAGTATTTCACTCGCACTTATAGCTCGCGCATTATTTGCAAGATTAGCTCCCCTCTTTGCTTGTCAGTGGACCCGATTCCCTGGTCTCCCATTTCTCCTGCCTGAAGAAACAGGGCTGGTTGGCACCAGTCTTCAGTTAGCCTAGTAAAGCATTTCCTGTGAGAGACATAAAACTGGAACCCAGAATGTCATGTGTGTATTTGTGCCTGTTACCAATAGCAACCTGTTCTATGCATAGCTCCCAACTGTCCCTCTTTCGGAGGGACAGTCTCTCTTTGGGAGCCCTGTCCCTCTGTCCCTATTTCTTCCTCAATTGTCCCTCCTTCAGGACTGATGTACAGATCTGTGTAAGTATGTCTTTTTTTTTTTTTTACTGAAAATGTGTTTAATTGACTAAACTTGATTCCCATTTTTAAATGTTAATATGAAGGGAAATAAAATTTAGACTGAGGCGCTACACTGGCTATTGCCGAAATTCTGTTTTGTCCCCACGTTTATTGCCTGATGAAGCGGGCTGGGCCTGCGAAACGTGTTGCACTTTTTGGGGTACTATATAATAAATGTGATTGCTACTATTCAGACAGTTTTTCGTGTCTGCTTTATGGAGGTATGTCCACCACTTCCTCCAAGCAAATTGTAAAGGTTTTATCCATTTTTATCCTGCTGGCACCTCTGTTCTCCTACTGCTATGAAGGAAAATGAGCCAGGATAGAAAGGACGAGTGTGGTTTGAATTATAAAACATATTTTTCTTATGAAATCTTTATGGTATGTATGACTAGGGGTGTGATTAGGGGTGTGGCTTAAGTGTCCCTCTTACTTATCTCAAAAAGTTGGGAGGTATGTCTATGTCACAGCTGGAAGTGGGAAAATGTTTCAGGGGAACCAACAGTACTTCCCACGTTTACTAAGGAAGTCAGATGAGGGAGGACATACTTCCTGTGTCCACAAACACACATTAGAATTTTCAATAATTAATTAGATCATCTAAAAAGGCCACAGTAAAAAAAGACAGTGGACACGGACATGCCCTTCTTTGTTGTCCGTTATACCTGTACATGCGTCTGAATGATAGAGCCTTCCTCCCAACATTTTAAGATGAGAAAGAGGGACACTTAAGCCACGCCCCTGTCACACCCCTGATCACGCCCCATCACACCCCTAGTCACGCATACCATAAAGATTTGATAAGAAAAATATGTTGTTTTATAATTCAAACCACACTGGGCCTTTCTATCCTGCTTTATTTTCCTTCATATTAACATTTTAAAATTAGTAATATATCAATTTAAAGGATGGGAATAAAGTTTACAGTCAATCAAACACATTTTTAGGAGAGAAAAAAAATAAAAAAAATATATATATATATAATTTGCATAGAAAGAGGGACAAATGAGGAGGAAAGAGGGACAGGGCTCCCAAACAGGAACTGTCCTTCCAAAAGAGGGACAGTTGGGAGCTATGATGAAGCCTTGAAGCAGGTTTACTTTAAAGGACAACTGAAGCGAGAGGTATGTGGAGGCTGCCATGTTTATTTCCCACTAACCTCCTTGCAGTTCTAATTATTTCCTTTGCACGGCAGCGGAATTTTTTTTTCTTTTTTTTGTAGCATGTAGCTAGCCTAGCGCTAGCTACATGCTTCCCCATCCCCTCCCTGCGGCGTACGCCTAGCCCCTCCGATCCTCTCCGGTGCATAATCCCAACAGGAAATCCCGTTCTGAACGGGATTTCCTGTATGGGCTTCCCCCGTCGCCATGGCGGCGATCGGACTGACGTCATTGATGTCATTGACGTCATGACATCAGACGGAGTCCCAATCCACCCCTCAGCGCTGCCTGGCACTGATTGGCCAGGCTGCACAAGGGGTCTGGAGGGGGGGGGCGGCGTGGCGGGTAGCGGCGGATCGGTGGCGAGCGTCAGCGATCGGATGTTACACGCAGCTAGCAAAGTGTTAGCTGCATGTAACAAAAAAAATAAATTATGCAAATCGGCCCAGCAGGGCCAGAGCAATCCTCCGCGGCGGGTTACCCCGGGCTGAGCTCGGGATAACCGGCAAGGAGGTTAAACAATACTAGTTGCCTGGCTGCCCTGCTGGTGTATTTAGCTGCAGTAATGTCTGAATGACACCAGGAACAAGCATATAGCTAATCTTGTCAGGTCTGACAATAATGTCAGAAACATCTCATCTGCTGCATGCTTGTTCAGAGTCTGTAGCTAAAAGTTTTGATCAGCAGCATAGCCACACAACTGGTAAAAGGAAATAAATATGGCAGCCTCCACATACCTCTCACTACAGTTGTCCTTTAGAATGAGTTGTGGTAACTGATAGAACTTGGGAAGTGTTTTTAGTGTACCCAGAAGTTCTGTAAGTGTTTTGGCTCCAGCAGCACCTGATCCAGGAACAGCGCCGCGTTCAAACATGACATTTCAAGGGAACATTCCAAACTAAACCACATATTGAATTTTCAACGCGGGCAAACTTTCTGCGATTCAGTTTTGCAACTTTATTTGGAAAAGAGACCCTATGTATCCCGTGTTTTGCTCGCCCGGACTTGGAGAGAGCATTCTTTTATTATCCAATTTTCAGTTTCATAAGTATATTAGCTGTTACCCTCTAAACTTGTTCCCTGGCACACGATCGTTCCTTCCACGAGTCCAGGTGAGTGTTTATGCAGGGCAGCACCTTCTGAGGTCCCGGGGCCCAACCTTCTGCCCAGAGACAGCATACAGCCTCTCGGTGCCTAGTGTGCCCCCCCCCCCTCCTTTCCATTCACACTGTGGGCCTTAATGATCTTACTAAAGACTTGTAGAGATGGAGGTGCTCAAAGTATGAAAAAATAGCATTCTATAGACTTCTAATTTTCAGATCAGAGGCGCCTATATCCTATTCACTTAGTGCAAGGCACTGTGTATTGACCCGAGGAAGCGGCTAACACCCATGAAACGTGTTGTCTATTTCGTGTTTTGGGTAAAAAATTTTCCCAGCATTACTGGTGTCCTATCGTCTGGAGAGGTAAGAGATGACCTCTCATTTTTACTATTAGAGGTCTATAGAGTACTCATTTTTTTCCTACTTTGGGCACCCTTATCCCTACGAGTATTTTGTGAACGTTTTTTCCCCCAAAATTATAACCTGAGGAGAGCAACCATTCAGTTTCCGGCAGGACCTGGAAAACCGAGCTTGTGTGCCCCGTGGCTTATATGGTGGTTACAGTGATCTATATATACCGTACTTACAATTCCCTCATCTATTATACCGCACCATCGGACTCTTGGGCTCTCTTTTTGCCTAGGTATTCCTGGGTTACTACAGGGAACACTCAAATCTCCCCACAACCTTATTTACTGACCATCTCTCGAGATTCAGAGTGTTAGAGTGAACAAATGATCACACCAACCAGGACCGCAACTAGAGGGGAGCAGGGCCTGTGATTGGGGGGCCCAGAGATGTGGGCGGCCTCAACTACGACCCTTCCCTTCCTCTGATACAGGCAGGGCCGGCCCGCTCATGAGGCGGGGTGAAACTTTTGCCTCAGGCGGCAAATTTCCAGGGGCGGCACCCGCCCGTCCGTGGGTGCGGGGAGCCGGCCGCCGAGCTGGAGGGGTAGCTGGCAGGACGGGGGTATTGGGCCTAGCGGCGGGGGTCGGACCCTCCCCTCCCTCGCCTGGGTCCCCCTGATCTGCGCTCCCCTCCGGCCTTAAATAGAAGCAGCCGCTATTTGTAAGAGGCACGGGCGGGGAGGACTCACCTCTTCCTCGTTCCAAGCATGCGCTCCACTGACGTCACTTCCTGCAACGCTGCAGGAAGTGACGTCAGTGGAGCGCACGCTGGGAAGAGGTGAGTCCTCCCCGCTCGTGCCTCTTACAAATAGCGGCTGCTTCTATTTAAGGCTGGAGGGGAGCGCAGATCGGGGGACCCAGGCGAGGGGGGGTCCGACCCCCCCCCCTCCCCGCCGCTATGCCCAATACCCCCGTCCTGCCAGCTACCCCTCCAGCTCGGCGGCCCCCCAGAGCGGGGGGGGGGGAGTGGGGCGGCGGTGGTGGCAATTTTTTCAAAATTTGCCTCAGGCGGCAAAATGTCTAGGGCCGGCCCTGGATACAGGGGACTATACTTCAGATCAGGTGGTTTGTGGCTACACTTGTTATGGGTGTGGAGATCATGATGGCCACACTTGTGTTATCACCCTTGTGAGATGGGCCCCCAGGCTGGGAGGGGCACCAAGGGGAGGCAAGGGAAGGGGTGTGACCATTGGTGGGGCCCTATCAAAGTTTCACTGGGGGACCCCATGAATTTAAGTTGCGCCCCTGACACCAACCTCTACTGGATTGATTGAAACTTTTCCTCCCTTAGGTGCCAACTATGTTCAGTCCTCACCTGGGTAATGTCACAGTGCAGCACGGGTAGGGGACACTTTAGTGAGCTAGCAAAGATGGTGATGGTCCAATGTTACCCAGGCAAGGAGGGAATGAGAGCAAAGAATAGATACCGGCAGTACCAGACAATGATGAAGAAATAGTAGCAAAGGGAGAAGTATTGAGATACCACTCAGCCCACAGTCCTATCTAAGAACCTGAGGAAGTAAGAGTGTCAGATGGTCGGAGGTCATTTAAGTGGCTATATGACATCATGGCCCAGATGCAATTAACTTTTTCTCCAAGGTGATATGTTCACATCTTTTGGTCTTACCTAAATGCTCTGCAGGGACCCCAGGGAGCAACATTTAAAGAGAAACTCTGACCAAGAATTGAACTTTATCCCAATCAGTAGCTGATACCCCCTTTTACATGAGAAATCTATTCCTTTTCACAAACAGACCATCAGGGGGCGCTGTATGACTGATATTGTAGTGAAACCCCTTCCACAAGAAACTCTGAGGACCGTGGTACTCCTGGCAGTTTCCTGTCTGTGCACCTTGTTGCATTGTGGGAAATAGCTGTTTATAGCTGTTTCCAACTGACAAACAAGCATGCAGCAGCTACATTACCTGCCAACAGTAAAAATGTCACCATGCAATAAATGTCAGAATGTAAATCAGGGATTTAAAAGATTTTACAATGGGCAAACACTGACTAAATCATTTATACATACCGGTAATTATTGTAAAAATGAAGCACTTTGTTTTATTACATCATTTTCACTGGAGTCCCTCTTTAAGTCACCAGGGGGGGTGGGGGTGGGGGGGATTTGGCATCAATAAAGGGGCCCTAAGTACCGAATTAGGGAAGGGGGAAGTCTGACTTGTCGGGCGGGGGCAGATTAATTTTCACAGCGGTCCCCATTGTACCTACAACCAGCCTTGCCTGAGAGTCACCATAGGGGGTGGAGGGAGCAGATATCAGCATAAGGGAATTAACCACTTAACCTCAAAGGGTTTTCCCCCTTACAAAAATCAGAGCAATTACCACCTGTCAGCACTCCTTCCATTCATTCACTTACGACTTTATTACTACTTATCACAATGAAACAATCTATATCTTGTTTTTTCACCACCCATTAGGCTTTTATTTGGTGGGGGTACTTTTTGCTAAGAATTATTTTATTCTAAAAGTGTTTTATCAGAAAAACATTGAAAAAAAAATCATTATTTCTCAGTTTTCAGCCATTATAGTTTTAAAATAATGCTTGCAACCATAATTAAAACCCACACATTATATTTGCCCATTTGTCCCGGTTATTGCAACGTTTACAATTTTTCCCCAATATAATATATGGCTCCAATATTTTATTTGGAAATAAAGGTGCATTTTTTCAGTTTCGCTTCCCTGATTACATGCCCATAATTTGTAAAGTAATAGTATTATACCCTCTTGACCTACATATTAAAAAAAAAAAAAAATTCAGTCGCTAAGGTAACTATTTATGTATTTTTTTTAATTTGATTTTTTTTTTTATTAAAAACAAAATAAAAAAATTGCTAACTATTGGGGAGTGTGGGAAGTCAGGGGTTAATTTAGAAAGTAAAAATAAAGTTAAAATAGGTCCTTTATTGAAAAAAAAATGCAGATGTAATTTTACTATTTGGCCACAAGATGTCCTCGCAGGTGTCTTCTGTATGCGTAGTACTACTACGCTAACAGGAAGCAGTGTGTGGACGGGATTTGTGAATGATGGCGCTGTCTCACAGACGGACACTCACACGAGGACTTAGATCAGTGAATGGGAATTGTGTTCCCATTCATTGATCTAGCGGCTAACGATCAATGGCGGTAACGAGCGCGGGGGGGCGGCAGGGAGGTAGTAGCTACAAGCAGTTACGACATTTTGCAGGGACGTAGTTACTCGTCCCCGGGGAGGGGAAGTAGTTAAGGGAAGTACCATCAAAGTTTTGCTGGGGGGGGGAGGAGTTCCTCAGTTTGTTGATTGATTTGAGGTAAGATAGCCAATAAGGCAACTCTTTAAATTAATCTTCTTGATCCACTCATCGCTATCAATGAAGAACTAGGAATTTATTGCAGGGACTGACTGAGAAGTTCTAGGGGATCAGCTGTCAGGACTTCTACGTAACTTGTAGATATGATCACTTTCATGATGAACCAGTGGCATAGCTAAGGAGCTATGGGCCCCGGTGCAAGTTTTATAATGGGCCCCCCCCCCAAGTACTCTATACATAACAATTGATATGGGGCACCAAAACCTTCCAATGGCAACTCGTGTCAGAGGTGCAAGAAGAGAATGGGTAACAGCTTGTTACTGATTACCCCCCAAGCACTCTATACATAACAATCCCTGCCAATGGCAACTACAGTGTCAGAGGTACAAGAAGGGGAGGGGGAGCAGCTTGTTACTGATTACCCCCAAGCACTCTATACATAGCAATCCCTGCCAATGGCAACCACAGTGTCAGAGGTGCAAGAAGGGGATGGGGAACAGCTTGTTACTGATTACCCCCAAGCACTCTATACATAGCAATCCCTGCCAATGGCAACTACAGTGTCAGAGGTGCAAGAAGGGGAGGAGCAGCTTGTTACTGATTACCCCCAAGCACTCTATACATAGCAATCCCTGCCAATGGTAACTACAGTGTCAGAGGAGCAAGAGGGGGATGGGGAACAGCTTGTTACTGATTACCCCCAAGCACTCTATACATAGCAATCCCTGCCAATGGCAACTACAGTGTCAGAGGTGCAAGAAGGGGCTGGGGAACAGCTTGTTACTGATTACCCCCAAGCACTCTATACATAGCAATCCCTGCCAATGGCAACTACAGTGTCAGAGGTGCAAGAAGGGGATGGGTAACAGCTTGTTACTGATTACCCCCCAAGCACTCTATACATAGCAATCCCTGCCAATGGCAACTACAGTGTCACAGGTGCAAGAAGAGAATGGGTAACAGCTTGTTAATGATTACCACTATTCAAAATATTTATAGAATTGATTAATATGAGCACAGGACCAATAGAGAGCTAATACTGCAGTTGAGGGAGGGCCCCCCGGGCCCCTCTGGCCCATGGGCCCCGATGCAGTCGCAACCTCTGCAACCCCTATTGCTACGCCCCTGTGATGAACTGATTTTCCCCACATGACACCTGGAAAGGGTGAAACATGCAATGTTTTCAGCTTTGCTTGACAGGGCGAACCGCCGTTCAGACGTTTGTACAAAAATCGCCTCAAGGATTCTGGTGTTTGGACGCGTAAGCCGCCGGCCCCCACCCTCCTCTGAGTTTGGATTTGACCATTTTTATTTTCAGGCTTTATGAAATTGCATTGCGTCTGGCGTCCCGGCTATATTTAGCTTGCGCTGGATTTGTGGCGTCCTTGCTGGTAATTGTTTCTTGAGCCGGTGCACGGCAGTGTCCCCCCCGCCGCCCCTCCCCTCCCATCATCTCACTCACTCATGGGGAATCCCAATGCTCCTATGAGCTCATACAACAAGTGCTACTTAGGAATGGTGGACTTAAAGCGTTGAATCTGCCCCGCCCTGTTCTCTCCAAACTGCTAAAACAGGTCATCGGTTTGGCTGTCTGCGCTCCATAAAAGCCGAGCTTTGGAAACAAGCGCCTGTGTTGGCCAGCGAAGACTTTGTGATCCGAGAAAGTCACAAGTTTGTCATAAAAGTGCCATAGCCCGTGTTTACTCAGTAGTGTTATTCCTGTGAGTGGAGGTTTAATATAGCGGACAAGGAAGGAAGACGGCTTAAGGGGCCGCGGTGGGCTATATAACCGGCCTAGAAGGTCGTAGCGAGCTAAATATCTCGCCGTACCGACCGTTTCCCAAAATAAATATCCAGAGGTAGACTATCGAGGAAGCAGCTATTGCCCCCCCCCCCCCCTCCTTTTCCTTCCAAGCCAAAGCACCCCCCACCCCAACACCCTAGCATTTTGTACTTGAGAGCTCGAAATAGTTTGGCTGGAGCATATATACCCCTATTTCAGAACACATTTCTCTGTGCCCCTTTTGTACCGCAAAGGTCACATTTAAAAAAAAAAGTGTAACTCCATTCTAGTCCCACAAATGCATTTGTACAGCTTACAATATTGCAAGGGTAAATTCCCTACAGAATAATGTCCCTGGTATGGGCAATCCCCCTCACCCCCGTGCCCCACCTTAAAGTAAACCTCCGGACTAAAAATTGACTCAGCAGCACTGAAAAGGCTTGGTGTTTCTTTAACGGTTTCACAGCATCAGAACTTTGTTTCTCTTATACAAGCCTCATTTTTAGCTGCACAGAAAAAAACTGCCCGGGCGTTTTTCCCCTGATGCTGTGCAAAGCATGATGGGATTTCTGATGTTTTTCTCGTTCTGCTGTTTTGGTGCAAATTTTTTTTACATTTTGAATTTGAGATTTGAATCCTAGCGTGTGCAGCTGGGAGGGGTTATCAGGACACAGGACAGTTGGAACTGTGTCTCCTGCTCCTTGTCACCTCCTTTCAACCAAAAAGATGGCTGCCCCCGTGACAAAGATGACAGCCCCCATGAATCACAAACATTTGCCTGTTCTTTTAAAACAGGGTGGGTAAGAGATTATATTACCTATCTATTCTAATTAACATAACTAATGTAACTTGATGACGGTATGTTTGTTTAGGCTGAAGTTCCCTTTTAAAAGGACTCCGAGCACCTCTCATGGGCATGCCTTTAAAGAGACTCCGACCAGTACTGCAAAATACAAAATAAAGATGCATCCCTTTCTTTAGCTCGTGCTCTCCTCTTTCATTTGATGCCTGAATCGCCGTTCTACACCAAATAGTTTTCGTTTGATTTCAATTTAAATGTTGCAGCTGCCATCTTGGCTGTGTTATAACTTCCGGGTCATCCCTGTCTTCTCTGTTAGAGAAGTGCATCACTGAATGAAGCAGGAAGAGGAAGTGACACGCATGGCCATTGCAAGAGGCTCCTCCAGAGGGGTTATAGTACGACTTTGTTGGAAGTTGTCTGGCCTAAAGGCATGCCCATGAGAGGCGCTCAGAGTCCCTTTAAAGGGGAACTGAAGCTAGGGGGACATGGAAGCTGCCATATTTATCTTTTTAAACAATACCAGTTGCCTGGCTGTCCTGCTGCTCCTCTGCCTCTAATACTTTAAGCCATAGACCCAGAATAAGCCTGTAGCAGGTCAGATGTTTTTGACATTATTGTCAGATCTGACAAGATTAGCTTCATGTTTATTTGTGGTGTGATTCAGACACTACTGCAGCCAAATAAACCAGCAGGGCTGCCAGGCAACTGGTATTGTTTAACAGGAAGTAAATATGGCAGCCTCTATATTCTTCTCACTTTCAGTTGTCCTGTAATGGGGTTCCAGGTAATGTCCCCAAGTAACAAGTGTAGGCGTAATCTACCTTTCCAAAGGGCAAGCAAAACCCCCACCCACCCGTATAACATAAGTAACTATAATGGATGTGGTACAGTCTAGAGGGGCATGACTCCTAAAAGGGGGATTGTTCCCGCCCACCCTACATGCCCCTGTGACTACATGAAGAGTGCTTCCAAGCAGCTGGGAGTGAGCAGGCAGCTGTAGGTCATGGAGGAGGTAGATAAGGATCTATAAAATAGTATTAGTGGCATGTTCTTTCTATTTTGCTAACACTGCAGCATTGTGTCCAAAACTGTTTTATGCGTAGCGAATTTAAAATACTGTTCCATTAATTGCGAGTAAAATGTTGTGCCCGAAGTGGAACAGAACAAACACGCCATATCACACCTCGGTCTGCGGACAGAATCCCAACTGGCAGCGCGCCGTACCTGCAGACAGAAGTGGCGGCAGCGGGGAAGGGGGGGGGGGGGGCGGACATGTGAGATAAACAGTTCTGTGGCTGAGATTTATATTGTGCTCACGCCGCCATCAGTCCTCAGACATGGAATTACATTTTAATGAACCTTCGCTGTAATCCTGACGTTTATTGTTTGGCCCGGCGGAGGAGCACCCTTCGGTTTAACTGCCACGTTTTTACTAATTGACCGTAATAGCCGGTCGTTGTCAGGCTGCGCTTCGCTGCTAAGTGCTGCTTTACAAACTCTCGTAAAGAGAAAGGTCATCTCGGCTTAGCCCGTTTTCCCGGCAAATTATGATTTTAGGCAGTTATGTCATTCGTGTAACAGAAATAACAAGTTCTCAGAATCTTTGTATTCCGAAAACTTTCCAGACTTGGAACTTGCCCTTTTCTGGCAGGGCTTGCAAACCTCTCTTTCTTTTTCAACGATGTCCTTACGCCATCTCTGTGCGCCGCGCACTGAACGTGTTTGCTGTACCATCACCTTGGGAGGAGTAACGGAGTAACTTGAAACATGACAGTGGCGGAGTTTGGTAATCAGAATTAGGGGTGCTCATTCGGATTCCGCGGAAATGCAATTTCCGAAATTCCGATCAGAAATTGCACTTCCGCATCGGAATACGGAAATCGGTATTACAAGCGCGGTAGGCGGATTTCTGCCGGAAATCGTATTAATTTCTGCCGACTTTAACATCCATTTTCTCAAAAACTATAAGGTCTTTTTGAAAACTTTTTTTTGCATCTTGTTCACAAGATGCAATTTAATAAACCCTGACAATTTGGTGTTTCTAGGACTTACGGGGGCTTTGCTATTAACCACTAAAGTCGGCAGATTTTTACTGTAATGTAAAATGCAGAAAATCTGCATTATCCGATATGCGGTAATTTTAAGCCAATCAGAAGACTCAGAATGAATAAGCCAATCAGAGAATGGGGATTTAGGCGGAAATTTCCCCATTCTCTGATTGGCTTATTCATTCTGAGTCTTCTGATTGGCTTAAAATTACCGCATATCGGATAATGCAGATTTTCTGCATTTTATCATTACAGTAAAAATCCACCGAATTTAGCGGTTAATAGCAAAGCCCCCGTAAGTCCTAGAAACACCAAATTTTCAGGGTTTATTAAACAGAATCTTGTGAACAAAATGCAAAAAAAAGTTTTCAAAAAGACCTTATAGTTTTTGAGAAAATCGCTGTGAAATTTCCACGATTTCCGACGGAAATCCGCATCGGAATGCCGAAATTGGTAGCGGAAAGCGGAATCGGTAGCAGTAGCGGTAATTGGCAATGGCAGAATGCGGATTTACCGCGGAATCGGAAATTGGCATTCCGAGCGTCCCTAATCAGAATGATGAGGCCGCCATACTGGAGCAGCACCATGTTTTGGGATTGTCTATATGTTCCACGTTATGAGAGTTGGCGTCAGGGGATGGAGCCAGGGGTGTAACAATAGTCATAGCTGTCATAGCAGCTGCTATGGGGCCCTGGAGCATAGAGGGGGCCCAGGTGGTACTTAATGTATTCCCATTACCTTTCTTGTGTTTCTCCACCCTCTGATTTTGTCTCAATGCCCATGGACTATGTGCAGCGTTGATTGCATGATAATGTAAATTGCCCAGTTAACTTATTTCCATAGGGTGGTGTCGGTGGCATTGCTCATGAATGGCTACATGTGAGGGCCACATGACAGTTTTGCTATGGGGCCCCCACGATCTCTCGCTACACCACTGTATGGAACATAGTTACATAGCTATTTGGAAAAAAGACATCAAGAAAATAAGGTGCAACACTAGCCACCCATTCCTGTTCATCCAGAGGAAGGCGAAAAAACCCCTACAAGACAAGGACCAATTAGCCAAGACACAGAACATTTATATTGCACTTTTTTCTTGCCAGACTCAAAGCACCAGAGCGGCAGCCACTAGGGGGCGCTCTATAGGCATTAGCAGTGTTAGGAAGTCTTGCCCAAGGTCTCCTCACTGAATAGGAGTGGCTTACTGAACAGGAAGAGCAGAGATTCAAACCCTGGTCTCCTGTGTCAGAGGCAGAGCCCTTAAAGCAGGGGTCTCAAACTCGCAGCCCTCGATACAATATTTTGTGGCCCTCGCTGGCAAAAGCTTCCTTATAGTTCGCTTCAGTGCTCCCAAGTAATCCACCGCATCCCCGCCGCTAAACGAGGGCTGCAGAGCCCCCAAATCGCCCGGGGGGCAATCCGCCGGCATTTCCTGGAAGGGGCAGAGCTTTCAGCTTCAGCTCTGCTCCTCCTGACGTCAATCGCCGCACGGATCGCCGCCTCTCCCCATCCCTCTCTGTGAAGGAAGAGTGAGAGGGGCGGACAGAGGCGGCGATGCGCCGCGATTGTGAAATTCCCTATGCGGCCCAGCCTCATCCTGACTTTGCCTCCTGCAGCCCCCAGGTAAATTGAGTTTGAGACCCCTGCCTTAAAGTGTAACTGTCGGGCATAAAATCAAAAATCAAATCTTTATTTTTATCTGGTAAACAAGTAATAGGGATGCTAACCAGGCAATCCAAAAGTTAAAATCAAGGATGAGCAGAAACTACGCCAGTGCGAATTTACGCTTCGTAGTTCGTAGGGGAAATTTCAAAACTACGCTTACGAATTTACGCGTAGCGAAGTACCGCTATGCGTAGCTTACGCACACTATACGTAGTTAACATGTGTATTGCGTAGTGAACTACGAATGCGTTACTCGCGTCTAATTTTCCGCGTGCAATTGTATGTTTACAAATTTACGCATTGGAAAGGGGAATGTACGCATAGAAGAGTTCCCGGTATGAGCATTTAAAGAGGAATTCATGCGTAAAAGTTTCTTCATACTGGCATAAGCATCTGCATACATTACACTTTGCACTACACGTAATTGCGCATTTTAACGCGTAGTCTACAAAATGCAAACTAAGCGAATATTTGATTTTGAACCCGTAGTTTGGCGAAGCGTAATTGCGTAAAACTACGCGTAGTTCCAGCGTAGCGAAGTTGGCTGACTACGACCATCCTTGGTTAAAATCAGTCGTACTTTTCTTGTTGATAAATGATCATTCTCCAGTTTACCTGACTCTTATTTGGTACACACAACATTTGGTACACAAAAAGGAAGTTGCAAGGCATGCTGGGTTATCCTTTTTTGCTTCTTTACTTCCCCTCAGACTGAACTAATGCAGCCTGATTGGCTGAAGCCTTTTTCCCTCCTGTTTTCCCCTCCCACACTTCTGTTCCTCTCTGATTGGCCAATATTTCTCATGCTGAGACAATGCATTTTCTATAGTGGGCAAATCAGGCAGAGGAGAGTGAGGGAGGAAATGACATCAGGATTGGCTTCAAAATAGCCACAGTTAATATGGGAAATGCTAAGAAGGATTTTATATCTTCCAAAATAAAAATAGCACGCCATCATTGTCATTCTAAATTCCACTCCCCAAACCTCACACGGATTCCTACAGCCTCCCCCCCCATCTATTGACTTAATATGGGTTGTATGGCGCCCAACTGCCACATATTTGCCAGTTATAACAATGACTGTGTCCTGTTAGGAAGGGGGCAAAGGTTGAAGTGTACATTAAAAAGGGGCGCCTACATTTTCGATATTAGAATATCAGTAAATTTATTGATATTCTACCGTTACTGTGAAAATGACGATAGTAGTAAAATATCGAATATCGGTAATAAATACTGATATTTTACTACAGCTAAACTTAACCCTAATCTCTCTCACTGAACCCTCTCATTACCCCCCCCCCCCCCCCCCCAATGACTAACCTTAAAGCGGAACTCCAGTGAAAATGATGTAATAAAAAAAGTGCTTGATTTTTGCAATAATTATGTATAAATGATTTAGTCAGTGTTTGCCCATTGTAAAATCCTTCCTCTCCCTGATTTATATTCCGACATTTATCACATGGTGACATTTTTACTGCTGGCAGGTGATGTCACTGGAAGGAGATGCTGCTTGCTTTTTTTTTTACATTGGAAACAGCTGTAAACCGTTATTACCCACAATGCAACAAGGTTCCCAGACCGGAAACTGCCAGGACCATGGTCCTGACATCACACTGTGGGAGGGGTTTCACCACAATATCTGCCATACAGAGCCCCCTGATGATCCGAAAAGGAAAAGATTTCTCATGGGAAAGGGAGTATCAGCTACTGATTGGGATGAAGTTCAATTCTTGGTCAGGGTTTCTCTTTAACTTCTAACACTTCTAAACCTTAACTGCCCACAATGCAAATTACAGCTACAAATAGAAGGACCAGTTCTAAGTCTGGAAATTAGCCCCAAAAGGGAAAAAAATCCTTCCCGGCTTCAGATGGCAATCAGATAAAATCCCTGGATCAACATCATTGGGCATTACCCAGTGATGGTCATCTGAGCTAGGATATCAGAGGTACTCGGATATCCTAGCTCTTTTTTCACTATTTGAGCTCGAATACCGAGCTCGAATAGTATTAGCTAGCCTGGCTGTGCTATCCGAGCGCACTCGGATAGCAAGCAGCTATCCGGAGATATCCTAGCTATCCGAGCTCGGATAGCGTCACAAGCTCGGATAGCGTCACGGCAGACGTCACCTCGAGTCCTCACAATCGAATCAGAGGGCTCCCAGCCCTCTGACTCCAGCCAATCACAGAGGGGGAGCCTGGCCAAGCCCCCCTCTATAAATAGCGGACGCCATCTTGCCTCACTCGTCCTGCTTGCGACTTACTGACTGATAGTACTGAGAGAACTGCTCCAGTGCTTTTTGTCTGTGTGCAAGTGCATTGCTATTGTTCTAAACCTAGCGTTTTTACACTCCACTTGATCTTCAACTGTATTGCTTTGTATTGTAGATAGATTGTATTTTAGGCAGTTTCGTTTGGGTGATTACTAGGGGGACTAGGGAGGGAGAGAGACTGTCACTGGTGCTGCTGCAGGCCTGCAGCCAGCAGTTAGGCCCTGTGCCTAGGCAAGGCAGCCTGCCCTGCTCTGTGCTCTAGTCTCTAGTTACCTTACCTGTGCTCTCACCTGTCCTACTCTACTCCTGTACTACTACTACTTCTGTGTTAGATAGATTATTGTACTATTTTGTAGTTAGCAAGGCCCAGCTTTACTGCTATACCTGTCCTGCTGTATCTGCTCTCTGTAATCTAGTCACACCTGTTGTATTATTTAGCTAGATTCTTCTATTGTTTAGTTAGTAGTACTGTAGTGTACTCTAGTCTGTGTATAGGTACCGTCCATCACCGCGTTACCTAGGGTCTTTGTGTGCGCAGTGCACGTCTGCGCTGTCCGCACCCTCTCGTTAGTGCTACACCCGTCCTATTGTTTATATATTACTTCTATTGTGTATTCGCTTACTTGTACTGTAGTCTGTGTATAGGGACACCGTCAGTCAGCGTCAGCTAGGGTCTTTGTGTGCGCAGTGCGCACTCTCTCGTTAGCGCTACACCGATCTCTGCTGTAGAGAACACCTGTCCGTCACCTCACACACCCACCACCACCAGTCCCACCCCATTAAAGTACCCCACTTGTCCCACCCGCCTTTACATACATAAGTTTGTTTTTTTTTTTATTTGTATAATATTAAAAATATACAATGTCTGGCACTGGCAGCCGCGGTTTGGGCAGGGGCAGCAAGGGCATCGCCAAGAGAGGAGGTCGTGGGCGTGGCAGCCGCGCCACCACCACCATGCGCAGTTCTGCGTCTGCACCAGTGGCTATTCCGCCATTAGCCACTGGCCGTGTGCCTTGGCCGCCCAACAGCTGGGAGTCACGCTGCAGAGACACAGCAGCAGCGTGTGGCCCAGATGTTCCTCCCACCGACAGGTCGTAGCCGTCCTATTGAGGAGAAGGACGCAGACGCTGTGGTGGAACTGATGGTGGATGAGCAGGCCACCATTAGCTCTGGAACCGAGTCCTCCACCCCCGCCACCACTCCTGTTCGCAAGAGCAGCAGCAGCCGCCCAGCACTGCCTGGGGGAGAGGAGGAGGAGTGCAGTTCTCCAGCCCCAGCGGGCAACACCAGCACCCTATCACTCAGCAGCACCTTCATGTTATCCCCAAGCACAGCGGGGCTATGGAATGCTGTTGCGGCAGAATTGGCGGAGGAAGGAATGCTGATAGGCACTTTGGGGGATGATGCTTTGGACAGTCAGACAGTGGTGACTGTCCATCCGCCCATGCATGCAGAAGGGGAGTTTGGGGGATCCCAGCAGGACATGTTTGCGGAGGGGGAGGATGATGATGACACTGTGAAGGACAAAGACTGGTTGCCAGGTCCTGGGAGTGGGGATGTCATCAGCTCTGAGGAGGAGGAGGATGCGTCTGCGGGCCTTGCTAGAAGGATCAGCATCGCAGGCATGGGCAGGATCACAAGTGGGCGTGGTATGCAGACCACACAGCGTGCTGATCAGGAGACGAGTTCTGCCAGTGCCACCACCAGCCGGCAGCACCACCACCACAGGGAGACCAGCGGCAGCAGCACCTTCCAGCCGAAGGGGCAACTTCACCTCCCCAATATGGAATTTTTTCACCCTTCCATATTTGGAGTGCAAGTATGCCACCTGCAACCAGTGCCGCAAGCAGCTCAGCAGAGGGAAGGAGCCCTCTGCGTTTGGCACCACCTCTCTGGTAAACCATCTTGCAGGGAAACACTTTCACGAGCATGAGGAGTTCGTGAAGTTGAAGGAAGCTGGCAGTGGCAGACCCGCCACCACTGCGAAGCCATCGGCAGCAGGAGTGCGTCAGCAACGCACTACTCCTCCTCCCTCTGCAACTCCTGCCGCCGACACTGAGGCCTGTTCTAGCAGCCAGTCCTCAGTGGCCTCCTCTGCTCCCTCCACTGCTTCCCGTGCCAGCAAAAGGCCTCGCCAGACCCTGCTCAGCGACACCTTCCAGGGGGTGGTCAGGGTTCTGCCTCCCAGCAGCCGTCGCGTGCGTCAGCTGAACGGCTTGCTGGCACGGGCCATGTGCTCCCAACTCCTGCCTTATTCCCTTGTGCAGGAGGGGAGCGACATGCGTGCGCTCCTGATGTGTGCAGCCCCCGATTGGCCAATCCCCTGCCGACAATATTTTGCACGCACGGCCATCCCTGCACTTCACCGCTCTGTGATGGCCAATGTCGGGAGAGGGCTAGAGCATGCGGTGGGTCAACGGGTCCACGTCACCATGGACTCGTGGAGCAGCCGGTTTGGGACAGGCCGCTATCTGTCCTTCACCGCGCATTGGGTCAGCTTGGTGGAAGGGGGTGAGGAGGGGGGAGCAGCATCGGGCACTGTCAGAGCAGCAGCACCAACAACGCAGTGGATGGTGCCACCATGCAGGGTCAGCGGAACAGCAGCAGGCTCCTCTGATCCGCTTCCATCCTCCGGCACACCAGCCCAAACCCCCCGCCTCAGCAGCAGCGTGAAGCCCCGACACTGCCAAGCGCTGCTGGAATTGGTCAGCCTGGGGAAGACCAAACTGACAGCGAACCACGTCCTGGCCAAACTCCGAGAACAGGAGAGGAATTGGCTGACCCCCAGAGGTCTCAGAGCCGGAGAGGTGGTGTCCGACAATGGGGCAAACCTGGTTGCTGCCATCAGCAGGGGAGACCTGACCCACATCCCCTGCCTGGCGCACGTCCTGAACCTGGTAGTCCAAAAGTTTCTTTGGACCTACCAGGGGATGGACTGACTCCTTGAGGCGGCAAGGAAGGTTGTGCGTCACTTCCGGCACTCGCCTGCAGCCGTGGCGAGCCTGGAAGAGGTGCAGAAGGAGCTGCACCTGCCACAGCACCGGCTCATGCTCGATGTTCCAACTCGCTGGAACTCCACCCTGGCAATGTTGGAGCGTCTGGTTGAACAGAGGCAGGCTGTCAGCCAGTACGTTGCACGAGCAACAGTTGCCTCCCTCACTGCAACTGGGCGTGCCGCCACCAACCTCCCGTCCATCATCTCCACGGAGGACTGGGGGCACATGCAGCAGGTGTGCTCAGTCCTGGCACCCTTCCTGCATGCCACCAACATGGTGAGCAGGGACCATGCAATGGTGTGCGAGTGGGTGCCCATGGTGTGTGTGCTGGACAGGGCCCTGTATGCACTGCTGGAAGAGGG
This sequence comes from Hyperolius riggenbachi, assembly GCF_040937935.1. Taxonomy (NCBI): domain Eukaryota; kingdom Metazoa; phylum Chordata; class Amphibia; order Anura; family Hyperoliidae; genus Hyperolius; species Hyperolius riggenbachi. Next base: position 230,998,869 of record NC_090657.1, read on the forward strand.
AGTGGCAGCCTTGGACCAGGAGGAGCTGCAGGCAGCTTCACAGGCCACCTCTGAGGAGGAGGGCTCGGAGTTGGTGGAGGTCCCTGACCTTGCTGCTGATGAGGGGGAGCAGCAGAGCGCAGCTGGACTGGTGCGGGGGTGGAGAGAGGATGAGGTGGAGGGGCAGAGGAAGAGGAGGACAGCACTCTCGGCTCTGGGGATGCCGATGATGTGCCAACAGACGTGGCCAGACTCTTCCCAATGGCAGCGCACATGCTGAGGTGCCTGCGCAAGGACCCAAGGGTGATCCAGATGAAGAAGAGGGAGGACATCTGGATCTGCATGATGCTGGACCCACGTCTGAAGGGGAAGCTCAGCCAGTTCCTGCCTGCAGGAGGAGACCGTGCGCAACAAATGAGGGATTTGCAGCTGTCCCTTGTTGAGCGCTTGGAGGAAGCCTTCCCTCAGACATCCACCCCCACTGTCCAGCCAGCACAGAGGCAGCAGCAGGTGCCTGCATCCACCAGCAGCAAGCGCACGCGCACCACAGACCTGCTGTCTCTGACCCAAGAGCTCTACATGAGTGTAGAGCTGCCAAGGACTAGAGAGGAGGTGCCTGCAGCAGCATCCTTCTCCAGTCACAGGCAGCGCTTGACCCGCATGGTGGCTGACTACATGGGGTCCTTCAGCGGGCTTGACAGCGTGGCCCCTGTTAATCCCATGGAGTATTGGGTCAAGCACCTGCCGATCTGGAGCGAGCTTGCGCAGTACGCCCTGGAAGTGCTCTCCTGCCCCCCTTCCAGCGTACTGTCTGAGCGTTCCTTCAGTGCAGCCGGTGGAGTCGTCACTGAGAAGCGATCTCGTCTGTCTCACAAGTCTGTGGACAGACTGACGTTTCTCAAAATGAACCAGGCTTGGGTGGAAGGCGAATTCCTGGCCCCTGTTGTCAGCGAGAGGGGGACATGAAGTGGCGCGCACACACATTACACCTGCTGCTGCTGCTGTATTTCTTCCTGCTGTCTGTGTGTCTCCACTGCCAGGGAACACATTACAAGGTGCTGCTGCCCATGTGCCACCAGCTATTACGCTCAACAATAGCTGCATTAATTAGGGAAAAAAAAAATTGTAATTATTTTAGAGGTGTCCAGGTTGAAAACTGTGCTGTCCCAATTGAGTATTGGACACAATGTGGGCTTCACGACCGCTGTCTGGAACCTCATGCTGTGTATTTACGGCCCTGGAACCACCGCTAGGACCCAGGGCCTACTATGTCTCGCTGCCTACCCTCCTGCCTGCTGCCAAATGCCAGTCTGCCACACACTTATCCTCCTCACGCTGCCTGCTGTTATATTTCCTCCTGCTGTCTGTGTCTCCTCTCCACTGCCAGAGAACACATTACAAGGTGCTGCTGCCCATGCACCACCAGCTATTACGCTCAACAATAGCTGCAATAATTTAAAAACAAAAAAAAATTGTAATTATTTTAGAGGTGTCCGGGTTGAAAACTGTGCTGTCCCAATTGTGTATTGGACACAATGTGGGCTTCACGACCGCTGTCTGGAACCTCATGATGTTCATTTACGGCCCTGGAACCACCGCTAGGAACCATGGCCTATTATGTCAGTCACATCACACTGCCTGACACACATTACTCCTCCTCCTGTAGCTGCATTGAGCTTCTGCTGTCTGTGTGCTGCTACCACTGCCAGGAAGAACAGAAGAACTATTTTCTGCTGCCACCTGCCCACCCACTCTCCTACCGAGTAATGACCGACTATTACCACACACTACAAATAGCTGCAAGCCTGCAACTACTTCCTCCTCCTCCTGCTGATGTCTGTGTTTTACCACCGCCAGGGTACACAGAAAAAGGCGCTGTGGCTTGCAATGTGCCACTACCTACCTATTATGCCATCAACACAAATATAACTATGGTGTTATTAAAATAAAATATTTCCACAAATGAAGTAAAAAAAAATTACAAAAGAAAGGAAAACAAAGACACATAATATAATGAGGAAGAGGAGGAGGAGGAGTTCTAGCTTACAACCATTTTGGACACACCTTCTCATGCAAACACTTTTTTCATGAAGTTAATTTACTATTTTTGATACCTTTTTTTAGAACTACTACATCACCACCTAATCACTTGATGTTTTTCTTCATAAAAAAGGTGGTTTCATGCATCATTGACCTCCAATACAAGTTTTACAAGCTATTTAAGGCCAGCTCGAATATTTTACTCGAATACAGACTCGGATAGTGACGTCGGATATCCGAGGTCGAATCGGATATTCGATTACATCGGATATTGAACTTCGAGTGAATTCAGATAGTTTATTATCCGAATTCGACCAAACTTGAATAGGATAATGAGGTATCCGAGCAACACTAGCATTACCTAGTAATTATAGCCATGGATGTCTTTCAACGTGGGAAGGAAAAGCATCTAAGCCCCCTTTAACCACTTGACCGCCCACTACCGATGGGCGTCGACAAAGTGGCACCCCCAGGACCGCCTAATGCCGATCGGCGGCTCCTGGGGGACTGAATTGCCGAGGATCGTGCACAGCGATGCGTGCGCATCCGCTGGCATTAGGCTCCGCCCACCCGCGATGTCAACCCGCCGGCTGTTTAGAAGCGCCGGCGGGTTGTTAACCCCTCGATCGCCGCATTGAAAGTGTATAATAGACTTTGTAATGTATACAAAGTGTATTATACAGGCTGCCTCCTGCCCTGGTGGTCCCAGTGATCGAGGGACCACCAGGGCAGGTTGCAGCTCTGTATGTAAGCACAACAGCACACTGATCCTGTCCCCTGATCGCCCAGAGCACCCCTCAGACCACAGTTTGCACCCAATCACCCCCCTAATCACCCATCAGTCACCCCCTGTCACTATCTGTCAACGCTATATTTTAGATCAGGTCCTAAACTGCCCCCTGGGGGCTCCTGATCACCCCCCCTCCTCAGATCCTCCCCAGATGACCCCCCCCCCCCCGTGTACTGTATACATCTATTCTCCCCTGTAATCACCCACTGATCACCTATCAATCACCCCCTGTCACCACCTGTCACTGCCACCCATCAGATCAGACCGTAACCTGCTCCCTGCAGGCACCTGATCACCCGCCCACACCCTCAGATCGCCCGCAGACCCGCCCTCAGATCACCGCCCAAGTGCATTGTTTACATCTGTTTTCCCCTCTAATCACCCACTGATCACCCATCAATCACCCCGTCACCACCTGTCACTGCTACCCATCAGATAAGACCCTAATCTGCCCCTTGCGGGCACCCAATTACCCGCCCACACCCTCAGATCGCCCTCAGACCCCCCCCCCCCCCCCCCGATCACCTCGCCAGTGCATTGCTTGCATCCATTCTCCCCTCTAATCACACCCTGAGACACCCATCAATCCCCTCCTGTCACCCCCTTGCACTCCTATCCATCAGATCAGGCCCTAATCTGCCCCCTGCGGGCTTCTGATCACCCGGCCAAACCCTCACCCGCCCCACTGCAGTGACAGTTTTTTTTTTTATTCTGATCACTGCTGGTCTCTACAACTTAATTGTGGCTGAGACCAACCGTTATGCCACACAATACGCAACCGCCATTCCAAGACGCTACCATGCCCAGCCTTTTCGGTGGAAACCACTCCAAGTTTCCGAACTTAACATTTTTTGGGGCCTTCTCCTTAACTTAGGTCTAGTCAAAAAGAATGTATTGCGGTCTTATTGGTCTACGCACCCAACAGGGCCGGTTTAAGCAACAATGGGGCCCCAGGGCAAAATGAACCTGGGGGGGCCCCCCCCACAGATACCCCGGAGCAAAAATTGGCATTAAGGGACCTCTTTTGCAGCTGGTATAGTCAGGGTTTGAAGCCCCAATCGGTCAGAGCTCCACATTCTGGCTACCTCAGCCTGCATGGGGGACAAGGGGTTAAAAAGTTTCAGGAGGTGGGACCCCACATAATTAAAAAAAAAAAAAAAATTCCCACACTCTAAACATAAAAAAAAAAATTGGGAAAATAGGAAAAAAAAATGTCAGGGATCTTCATACAGCCATATTGCGGCTGTATAGCGATCCCTGGCCAAAGTGCTGCGGCTGCGTGTGGACCCCCTGGAAACCCCGTCAGGAAATGTATTGCTCTTTCTTTTGATACATGTAAAATTACACTACCGTTAGGTACTAAAAGTGACATTTACCGCATTTAAAAGTATACTTTTTTCCTTTGAAACTTTAAAATCGATTTTCTCAAAAAGTATAAGGTCTTTTTGAAAAAAAAAAATTTCTTATTCCCAATGATCTCCTTAACATATCCTGAAAATTTAGGGTTTCTACAATTTAAGGTGGATTTGCTATTAACCATTAAAGTCAGCTGGTTTTTAAATGTGTATTTTTTTTCCTTTGAAACTGTTAAATCAATTTTCTCAAAAACTATAAGGCCGATTTAAATTTTTTTTCCTCTTGTAGCCACTGGGGGCCCCTACAAGCTCTGGGGCCCTGGGGCAGCTGCCTCCTTTGCCTCTATGGTAGCGCCGGCCCTGGCACCCAATACATCACATGCCCATGTTCTCTGCTGCCATGTCCAGGTCATGTTTTGAGAACATCCTGCGCTTCCTGCACTTCAGTGCCAATACAACCTGTCATCTAAGAGGCCACCCTGCTTATGACCGGTTCCACAAAATTCGGCCCCTCGTAGACCACCTGTCATCAAAATTTGCAGATGCTTATACCCCTGAACAGTCATTTTGAGGCATTTGGTTTCCAGACTACTCCTCACGGTTTTGGGCCCCTAAAATGCAAGGGCAGTATAGGAACCCCACAAGTGACCCCACTTCCCCCGCACACTTAATAGGGGCAGGTATCACCAGTGATAGGACACAACCATAGAAGTGTCACCAGTGATAGGCTACAGGCAGACAGGTAACACCAGTGATAGGACACAGGCAGACAGGTAACACCAGTGATAGGACACAGGCAGACAGATATCATCAGTGATAGGACACAGGCAGACAGGTAACACCAGTGATAGGACACAGGCAGACATGTATCACCAGTGATAGGACACAGGCAGACAGGTATCACCAGTGATAGGACACAGGCAGACAGGTATCACCAGTGATAGGATACAGGCAGACAGGTAACACCAGTGATAGGACACAGGCAGACAGGTAACACCAGTGATAGGACACAGGCAGACAGGTAACACCAGTGATAGGACACTGGCAGACAGGTAACACCAGTGATAGGACACAGGCAGACAGGTAACACCAGTGATAGGACACAGGCGGACAGGTAACACCAGTGATAGGACACAGGCGGACAGGTAACACCAGTGATAGGACACAGGCGGACAGGTATCCCCAGTGATAGGACACTGGCAGACAGGTATCCCCAGTGATAGGACACTGGCAGACAGGTATCCCCAGTGATAGGACACTGGCAGACAGGTATCCCCAGTGATAGGACACTGGCAGACAGGTATCCCCAGTGATAGGACACTGGCAGACAGGTATCCCCAGTGATAGGACACTGGCAGACAGGTATCCCCAGTGATAGGACACTGGCAGACAGGTATCCCCAGTGATAGGACACTGGCAGACAGGTATCCCCAGTGATAGGACACTGGCAGACAGGTATCCCCAGTGATAGGACACTGGCAGACAGGTATCCCCAGTGATAGGACACTGGCAGACAGGTATCCCCAGTGATAGGACACTGGCAGACAGGTATCCCCAGTGATAGGACACTGGCAGACAGGTATCCCCAGTGATAGGACACTGGCAGACAGGTATCCCAGTGATAGGACACTGGCAGACAGGTATCCCCAGTGATAGGACACTGGCAGACAGGTATCCCCAGTGATAGGACACTGGCAGACAGGTATCCCCAGTGATAGGACACTGGCAGACAGGTAACACCAGTGGTAGGACACAGGCAGACAGGTAACACCAGTGATAGGACACAGGCAGACAGGTATCACCAGTGATAGGACAAAGGCAGGCAGGTAACACCAGTGATAGGACACAGGCGGACAGGTAACACCAGTGATAGGACACAGGCGGACAGGTAACACCAGTGATGGGACACAGGCGGACAGGTAACACCAGTGATGGGACACAGGCGGACAGGTAACACCAGTGATGGGACACAGGCGGACAGGTAACACCAGTGATGGGACACAGGCGGACAGGTAACACCAGTGATGGGACACAGGCGGACAGGTAACACCAGTGATGGGACACAGGCGGACAGGTAACACCAGTGATGGGACACAGGCGGACAGGTAACACCAGTGATGGGACACAGGCGGACAGGTAACACCAGTGATGGGACACAGGCGGACAGGTAACACCAGTGATGGGACACAGGCGGACAGGTAACACCAGTGATGGGACACAGGCGGACAGGTAACACCAGTGATGGGACACAGGCGGACAGGTAACACCAGTGATGGGACACAGGCGGACAGGTAACACCAGTGATGGGACACAGGCGGACAGGTAACACCAGTGATGGGACACAGGCGGACAGGTAACACCAGTGATAGGACACTGGCAGACAGGTATCCCCATTGATAGGACACTGGCAGACAGGTATCCCCATTGATAGGACACTGGCAGACAGGTATCCCAGTGATAGGACACTGGCAGACAGGTAACACCAGTGATAGGACACTGGCAGACAGGTAACACCAGTGATAGGACACAGGAGGACAGGTAACACCAGTGATAGGACACAGGCGGACAGGTAACACCAGTGATAGGACACAGGCGGACAGGTAACACCAGTGATAGGACACAGGCGGACAGGTAACACTAGTGATAGGACACTGCAAGATAGGTATCCCCAGTGATAGGACACTGGCAGACAGGTATCCCCATTGATAGGACACTGGCAGACAGGTATCCCAGTGATAGGACACTGGCAGACAGGTATCCCCATTGATAGGACACTGGCAGACAGGTATCCCAGTGATAGGACGCTGGCAGACAGGTATCCCCAGTGATAGGACACTGGCAGACAGGTATCCCAGTGATAGGACACTGGCAGACAGGTAACACCAGTGATAGGACACTGGCAGACAGGTAACACCAGTGATAGGACACTGGCAGACAGGTAACACCAGTGATAGGACACAGGCAGACAGGTAACACCAGCGATAGGACTCTGGCAGACAGGTATCCCAGTGATAGGACTCTGGCAGACAGGTATCCCAGTGATAGGACTCTGGCAGACAGGTATCCCAGTGATAGGACTCTGGCAGACAGGTATCCCAGTGATAGGACTCTGGCAGACAGGTATCCCAGTGATAGGACTCTGGCAGACAGGTATCCCCAGTGATGGGACAGTGGCAGACAGGTAACACCAGTGATAGGACACTGGCAGACAGGTAACACCAGTGATAGGACACTGGCAGACAGGTAACACCAGTGATAGGACACTGGCAGACAGGTAACACCAGTGATAGGACACTGGCGGACAGGTAACACCAGTGATAGGACACAGGCGGACAGGTAACACCAGTGATAGGACACAGGCGGACAGGTAACACCAGTGATAGGACACTGGAAGATAGGTATCCCCAGTGATAGGACACTGGCAGACAGGTATCCCCATTGATAGGACACTGGCAGACAGGTATCCCAGTGATAGGACACTGGCAGACAGGTATCCCAGTGATAGGACACTGGCAGACAGGTATCCCAGTGATAGGACACTGGCAGACAGGTATCCCCATTGATAGGACACTGGCAGACAGGTATCCCAGTGATAGGACACTGGCAGACAGGTATCCCAGTGATAGGACACTGGCAGACAGGTAACACCAGTGATAGGACACTGGCAGACAGGTAACACCAGTGATAGGACACTGGCAGACAGGTAACACCAGTGATAGGACACAGGCAGACAGGTAACACCAGCGATAGGACTCTGGCAGACAGGTATCCCAGTGATAGGACTCTGGCAGACAGGTATCCCAGTGATAGGACTCTGGCAGACAAGTATCCCAGTGATAGGACTCTGGCAGACAGGTATCCCAGTGATAGGACTCTGGCAGACAGGTATCCCAGTGATAGGACTCTGGCAGACAGGTATCCCCAGTGATAGGACACAGGCAGACAGGTAACACCAGTGATAGGACACTGGCAGACAGGTAACACCAGTGATAGGACACTGGCAGACAGGTAACACCAGTGATAGGACACAGGCAGACAGGTAACACCAGCGATAGGACTCTGGCAGACAGGTATCCCAGCGATAGGACTCTGGCAGCCAGGTATCCCAGTGATAGGACTCTGGCAGACAGGTATCCCAGTGATAGGACTCTGGCAGACAAGTATCCCAGTGATAGGACTCTGGCAGACAGGTATCCCAGTGATAGGACTCTGGCAGACAGGTATCCCAGTGATAGGACTCTGGCAGACAGGTATCCCAGTGATAGGACTCTGGCAGACAGGTATCATCAGTGATAGGACTCTGGCAGACAGGTATCATCAGTGATAGGACACAGGCAGACAGGCTGTCACGTTGTCCGGCCCTAGTTTTTCCTCATCCAGGCAGACGGAGCAGTAAAGACGTCACTGGCGACATAATGGGCTAGGTAACAAGAATAACACAGAGAGGGCTGTTCCCACCCAGTGAGAAACGTACAGCAGTCACACTCCCTGTGTAATGGCTTTCAAAATATACACTCGCCGCTCCGGGTCCTGCCAGGTGGAAAAAGGTTGGCGTCAGATTTTTTCTCTCTGTTCTGCGGAGAAGTACTGTGATGTCTGAGCGTGGTGTCTGGCCCGGGTGTACCTTGATGGGTGGCTGCTGCCAGCGTGGGATGCCGTCCAATTTACATCCCTGTATTCTAGACTCACTCAACACCAGGCACTTACACTCTATTTATAGACGGCTTCTCGTCAGCACACCGCACTGTACAGTATATATATATATCAGCATACCGGCCGTTACCGGGTGCACCGTAACCAGAACACTCTCACCCATCACCGTGGCTGAGGTTACCGGGTGCACCGTAACCAGAGCACTCTTACCCATCACCGTAGCTGAGTTTCCCGGGTGCTCCGTAACCGGGACACTCTCACCCATCACCATGGCTGAGGTTACCGGGTGCACCGTAACTGGGACACTCGCCCATCACCGTGGCTGAGGTTACCTGGTGCACTGTAACCGGGACAAGCTCACCCATCACCGTGGCTGAGGTTACTGGGTGCACCGTAACCGGGACACTCTCACCCATCACTGTGGCTGAGGTTACCAGGTGCACCTTAACCGGGACGCTTTCACCCATCACTGTGGCTGAGGTTACCGGGTGCACCGTAACCAGGACGCTTTCACCCATCACTGTGGCTGAGGTTACCGGGTGCACCATAACCGGGACACTCTCACCCATCACCGTAGCTGAGGTTACCGGGTGCACCGTAACTGGGACAAGCTCACCCATCACCGTGGCTGAGGTTACCGGGTGCACTGTAACCGCGACACTCTCACCCATCACTGTGGCTGAGGTTACCGGGTGCACCGTAACCGGGACGCTTTCACCCATCACTGTGGCTGAGGTTACCGTGTGCACCGTATCCGGGACAAGCTCGCCCATCACCGTGGCTTAGGTTACCAGGTGCACCGTAACCGGGACAATCTCACCCATCAACGTGGCTGAGGTTACCGGGTGCACCGTAACCGGGACACTCGCCCATCACCGTGGCTGAGGTTACCTGGTGCACCGTAACCGGGACACTCTCACCCATCACCGTGGCTGAGGTTACCGGGTGCACCGTAACCGGGACACTCTCACCCATCACCGTGGCTGAGGTTAGCGGGTGCACCGTAAACCGGGACACTCTCACCCATCACCGTGGCTGAGGTTACCGGGTGCACTGTAACCGGGACAAGCTCACCCATCACCATGGCTGAGGTTACCGGGTGCACTTTAAGCGGGACATTCTCACCCATCACTGTGGCTGAGGTTACCGGGTGCACGGTTTCCGGGACACCCTCACCCATCACAGTGGCTGAGGTTACCGGGTGCACCGTAACCGGGACACTCTCACCCATCACCATGGCTGAGGTTACCGGGTGCACCGTAAACCGGGACACTCTCACCCATCACCATGGCTGAGGTTACCGGGTGCACTGTAACCGGGACACTCTCAGCCATCACCATGGCTGAGGTTACCGGGTGCACTTTAGGCGGGACACTCTCACCCACCACCGTGGCTGAGGTTACCAGGTGCACTGTAACCGGGACAAGCTCACCCATCACCGTGGCTGAGGTTACTGGGTGCACTTTATCCGGGACACTCTCACCCATCACTGTGGCTGAGGTTACCGGGTGCACCGTAACCGGGACACTCTCACCCATCACTGTGGCTGAGGTTACCAGGTGCACCTTAACCGGGACGCTTTCACCCATCACTGTGACTGAGGTTACCGGGTGCACCGTAACCAGGACGCTTTCACCCATCACTGTGGCTGAGGTTACCGGGTGCACCATAACCGGGACACTCTCACCCATCACCGTAGCTGAGGTTACCGGGTGCACCGTAACTGGGACAAGCTCACCCATCACCGTGGCTGAGGTTACCGGGTGCACTGTAACCGCGACACTCTCACCCATCACTGTGGCTGAGGTTACCGGGTGCACCGTAACCGGGACGCTTTCACCCATCACTGTGGCTGAGGTTACCGTGTGCACCGTATCCAGGACAAGCTCGCCCATCACCGTGGCTTAGGTTACCAGGTGCACCGTAACCGGGACAATCTCACCCATCACCGTGGCTGAGGTTACCGGGTGCACTGTAACCGGGACAAGCTTACCCATCACTGTGGCTCTGAGGTTACCGGGTGCACCGTAACAGGGACACTCTCAACCATCACCGTGGCTGAGGTTACCGGGTGCACCGTAACCGGGACGCTTTCACCCATCACTGTGGCTGAGGTTACCGGGTGCACCATAACCGGGACGCTTTCACCCATCACTGTGGCTGAGGTTACCGGGTGCACCGTATCCGGGACAAGCTCGCCCATCACCATGGCTGAGGATACCGGGTGCACCGTAACCGGGACACTCTTACCCATCACTGTGGCTGAGGTTACCGGGTGCACTGTAACCGGGACACTTTCACCCATCACTGTGGCTGAGGTTACCTGGTGCACTGTAACCGGGACACTCTAACCCATCACTGTGGCTGAGGTTACCTGGTGCACTGTAACCGGGACACTCTCACCCATCACTGTGGCTGAGGTTACCAGGTACACTGTAACCGGGACACTTTCACCCCATGGGCAAACCCAGGATTTTGAAGGGGGGGGGGGGGGGTTCCTGAAAGGTCACCCTTAGCCACACACAATTCAGTATAATAATATGGTAGGACATCATGCTGGGTACACATAATGCAATTACCCATTCGACTGACAGGAGCTGACAATTATTTCTTAAATGTCCGATCTGTTCCCGATCGACCGGGAACGACCAGGAGCAGTTTGCATACAGATAATAATGAGGACAGCCGACATTGCTAATGAAGGGGAAAGTGAAGCATTCACACAGCTGGGCAAAGGACTCTGTGCATATACAGTGGGATGCGAAAGTTTGGGCAACCTTGTAAATTGTTATGATTTTCCTGTATAAATTGTTGGTTGTTACGTTAAAAAATGTCAGTTAAATATATCACATAGGAGGCACACACAGTCATATTTGAGAAGTGAAATTAAGTTTATTGGATTTACAGAAAGTGTGCAGTAATTGTTTAAACAAAATTAGGTAGGTGCATAAATTTGGGCACCACAAAAAACAAATTAAATCAATATTTAGTAGATCCTCCTTTTACAGAAATTACAGCCTCTAAACGCTTCCTGTAGGTTCCAATGAGAGTCTGGATTCTGGTTGAAGGAATTTTGGACCATTCCTCTTTACAAAACATCTCTAGTTCATTCAGGTTTGATGGCTTCCAAGCATGGACAGCTCTCTTTAACCTCCTGAGCGGTATGGACGAGCTCAGCTCGTCCATCACCGCCGGAGGCTGCCGCTCAGGCCCTGGTGGGCCGATCTTCTTCAAATAAAGTGCAGCACACGCAGCCGGCACTTTGCCAGCCGCGTGTGCTGCCTGATCGCCGCCGCTCTGCCGCGATTCGCCGCGAGCAGCGGCGAAAGAGGGTCCCCCCAGCCGCCTGAGCCCTGCGCAGCCGGAACAAAAAGTTCCGGCCAGCGCTAAGGGCTGGATCGGAGGCGGCTGACGTCAGGACGTCGGCTGACGTCCATGACGTCACTCCGCTCGTCGCTATGGCGACGATCTAAGCAAAACAAGGAAGGCCGCTCATTGCGGCCTTCCTTGTTTATTCTGGGCGCCGGAGGCGATCGGAAGAACGCCTCCGGAGCGCCCTCTAGTGGGCTTTCATGCAGCCAACTTTCAGTTGGCTGCATGAAATAGTTTTTTTTTAATTTAAAAAAAACCCTCCCGCAGCCTCCCTGGCGATCTCAATAGAACGCCGGGGAGGTTAATTCACACCACAGATTTTCAATTATATTCAGTTCTGGGGACTGAGATGGCCATTCCAGAATGTTGTACTTATTCCTCTGCATGAATGCCTTAGTGGATTTTGAGCAGTGTTTAGGGTGGTTGTCTTGTTGAAAGATCCAGCCCCAGCGCAGCTTCAGCTTTGTCACTGATTCCTGGACATTGGTCTCCAGAATCTGCCGATACTGAGTGGAATCCATGCGTCCCACAACTTTGACAAGATTCCCAGTCCCTGCACTGGCCACACAGCCCACAGCATGATGGAACCACCACCATATTTTACTGTAGGTAGCAGGTGTTTTTCGTGGAAGGTTGTGTTGTTTTTCCTCCATGCATAACGCCCCTTGTTATGCCCAAATAACTCAATTTTACTTTCATCAGTCCACAGCACCTTGTTCCAAAATGAAACTGGCTTGTCCAAATGTACTTTAGCATACCTCAAGCGGCTCTGTTTGTGCTGTGAGCGGAGAAAAGGCTTCCTCTGCATCACTCTCGCATACAGCATCTCCTTGTGTAAAGTGCACTGAATGGTTGAACGATGCACTGTAACCGGGACACTCTCACCCATCACGGTGGATGTGGCCAAGTGCTTCACCTATCCAGAAATATAAAGACAGAGTGGAATAGATGATTAAAGTGGAACTCTTCCCTAACAGCTTCCATTGCCCTGGCTAGCCCTGGCAACCAGAGGCGACCTTAAGAGTCGGGGCCTCGGGCCATAAGTATAGGCCATAGATACGTTACCGTACCACCACGCTCACGGGCTTGTCCACCTCTAATGCAGTACACCTTTTTATTGTTTAAAAGCAATTAAGGCGCACCTATTCCTGACTACCTATAGTTGGCTGCAGGGGTGCTCGGATACCCCTTTTCAAAATCCAAATTGATCCGGATACCCAGATATCTGGATCGGATATCCAAATCCGAACTTTCAGATATCCGCGTTCATGCGGATATCCGAACGCATTATCCGGGCTATCCGGATGTAAAACCGGAAGTGCCCTTTAAATTGCTTTAAAAATGTATTTTAGGGTAAATGAGGCATGTAGCATCATTATTTTTCAAAGGGGAACACTAATGGATGATGTGGGGACTTAAAATCCCCCCCCCCCCCCCAAAAAAAAGGCTGTCAATTAACATCAGGCCTAGGTTCCAGACAGCGGTTGTGCAGCCCACATTGTGTCCAAAGTCCAACCGCAGGACTGGGACATGGCAGTTTTCAGCCCAGACACCTCCAAAAAATTACACAACAATTGTGTTTTGGGTTAAATATAGGTGGTATCAGCACAGCAGCAGTGGCCTGTGGCACCCTGGACTGGCGGTGGGAGCTGCACAGGCAGCAGGAGCAGGGCAATGCAGCAGCAGCAGGTGTAACGTGTGCCAGGAGCATGCCGGACGTGGCAAGTGTTACGTGACACGTGGCAAGTGCTACGTGACACGTGGCAAGTGCTACGTGACACGTGGCAAGTGCTACGTGGCAAGTGACACGTGGCAAGTGCTGATAGTGAAGAGGTTAATCACTGAACAGCTTTAGGCTCCCTGCACACTGCAAATCAGTTTTCCGATTCTGATTCCGATTTTCAATTCCGATTTTCCCTGAATACATTCAACAGAAAAACGGATCAAAAAATGCAGCATGCAGTAAAGATTAAAAATCGGAATCGGATGTAAAAACCAATTAAAAAGCGGAATCTGAATCAGAAATGCATGCAGTGTGCAAGAGGCCTTGGGTTTATAACTGTGTACAGCCCTTGCTAGGCCACCAGCACTGGAGCATGTCTCTCAGTGAGCATTCAGCATCAGCAAGCTAAGACGATATGTCTCATCATGGCAGCCCTCCTTATTATACAAGAGGGCTGGCTAGTGTTCTTTTCTGTGATTGGGTGCCAGGGTTTAGGCTGGGAGCCCTCTGATTGGCTCAATGAGGTCAGGTGGGGCTGGCCAGGGTTCCCCTCTGTGATTGGTTGCTAGGGCTTCTGCTGGGAGCTCTCTGATTGGCTCCAGGACATCATCTCCTTAGTTACAGTATTTTTGATCCGGATATCCGCGTTATGCGGCCAAATATCCGCGGATAGCTATCCAGATTAAAAAAAAATCTGGAATCCGAATCGGATAGCGGAAAAAAGTTTTGATATCCGGATTACCCGGATATCCGGAATCTGGATGAGCATCCCTGCCTGGCTGTCTTTACAATTCCTTCGGGGGGGTATTGGCGACATCTAAGTTTTGGGGAGGGGCCCAGTGATTTTTTAGTTATGCCCCTGCTGTAATGTATCCATGTTCCCCAATATTTGTTTTGTACTGTGTACATCGCTACAGGAGATGTTAGTGCTATATAGATAAATAATAATACAGAGATCTGTAGGATCAGTTTGCCTCCCGTTTTCTGTCACCTGAGGGGATTGCTGACTTATTGCAGCCTGTAGACCCCGGGGGAAAGGAGGCAGTGATTGCACAGTGATGGAAACATCTCCATCTGGAGCAGTGCTGGGTACACACACCAGGCAGGAGTAACGTAGGCTTAGTCATGGAAACTTTCTTTTACACAAGTTACCGAATGACATCATCAGCACTCCTGACTTCATTTAAAGGTTCTCCCAGCTCACAACAGATATTTTCATGTTTGGTGGAAGAAGCAGAGTGAGCACATGGATGGCTGAAAGGCACGCCTGATGTGTAGTTCAGCCGCCAAACTGTTGGGCAACAAGTGCTGACCGGTTGCTGTGTAATGGAACCTAACGTGTGTAAGTGGTTGCCAACCAATGTAGCAACTGCATGGCAGGAAACCACCATATGTCACCTATGGTATAGTAATAACTTGTTCACCCCCAGAGTCCACCTCAAAATGTTTGGAGACAGAGCCTTCTGTCATGCTGCCCCTACACTTTGGAACTCCCTGCTACACCTGATCAGGACATCTCCATCCCTGGAAGCATTTCTTTTTTCTTTTTTTAAAAACCTTAATTTTTATTGCCAAAAGTGTAACACAATTATTAAAGAGAACCCGAGGTGGGTTCTAAGAATCATATTAGCAAACAGTGGCTGGGTCTGCATAGAATGCCCAGCCTCTGTTGCTATACTGTTTGTTCCTAGCGCCCCCCCCCCCCCCCCCCGCGCTCTGCTATCCCCCATAAATTACACAGCCGTGCTAGCGACATCGCAACGTGTCCATAGCAAGCTGTTTACATCCACACTGTCACTCTCGCGTCTCCCCCGCCTCCTCTATGTAGCCGCTTCCCGCCTGCGTCCCTTCCCTCCAATCACTGGGGAGGGAAGCACGGCGTTTGATCTATGGGGGTACAGCAGAGCGCAGGGGGGGGGGGGGCATTGTATAGCAACAGAGGCTAGGCATTATATGCAGAACCAGCCTCTGTGTGCTAATAGGATTCTTAGAACCCACCTCAGGTTCTCTTTAAGCAGTAGCAGTGTGTAATTGGCATGTACATATACAGAACAAATCAACATGGATGCAGGAATTAAACAACATCCAACACAAAGAAATTAGGCACTTTAAACAATAATTTGGGGATCTATGGTTCTGGATACCCCACGTACAGAGGAGGTATGAGAGGTCGAGAAAGATGTACATAAACTGGCATTAAAAATGGGACAACCAATGAAATGGCCCAATGGGTTACAGTAGGAATACTACCTACTCCAGTGTTCTTCCCAGAATTTTTTTCTAGCCGGGTGGCATGAAAAAGTAGCCGGGTGGGGCGAGATGAGAGAATGCAGTGCAGGTGCTTCTGTGCGCAACTCTGCTTACAGCAGAGGAGGAAGTGAGCTGATGACAGCCGGGTGCTCACCAAAACTAGCACCCGGCTAAAAGAGTCTGGGAAGAACACTGTACTCTATGGTTAATGCCATGTGATTATTACCAGCACTTAGTTATGGTCACCTGATAGGTAGCGTAGTTAATATTGGAGTTGGCTAGAGAGAGTGTATGAGATAAGGAGGGAGTAATGTTGGTGCCCCAGTTAGAAACAATTTGGTGACGAGTAGCGCCGATAACCCTAGAAGCATTTCTAGATGGAAGAGTCTGTTTTGTCTGGCATTTATGAACACCTGACTATTTCCTCTGTAACACACTTCAGCCTGCAGCCCTGTATTGATCTGAGACATATCTATGCGCTTTGAGTCGTATAAGAGTAAAGTGCTTTACAAATGTTATTGTATTGTATTGAAATATATATTGTATTATCTCCCAACGTGGGGAGAAGCTGAGAGACCGCTCTCCCTGTTCGCAGCAAAGTAGGGGAATATAACAAATCTATTCCTTTACTGATTACCTAGCCTCCCCCCGGGTGGTGTAATTCGCGGTTCGACTATTGCCGTCACATGAATTACAGCATTTTCACCAAAGCACCGATATAGCAGAGATAACATTAAGGTCTATGTCGGCACCCCAACTAAACGCTACGCACTTCGGGGCTGGTGCCAAATCGACGTATCTGGCGACCACTTCCTCCAAAAGGAAGACATGTCCTCTTTTTAAACAGTTTTCTCCGTTCTCCAGGCATTCCAAAAATTCCCTAAAATCTCCTCCTTTTACAGAAGACCGTTTTTGACTAATTACATATACTGAGATTGAGTGGCCTTCGGCTAGTCTCCATTCATCCGCATAACATTACATTACGTTATCAGTAATTAGAACATCAAGTAGTGGGCGTGGCAACGGTTTTATATTCCACTTCCAGGGGCTAACCCAGGATTTTCAAAGGGGGGATTCCTGAAGGGTCTCCCTCAGCCACGCACAATACAGTATAATAATATGGTGGGACATCGTGCTGGGTACACATAATGCAATTTACCGTCTGACTGACAGGATCTGACACATATTTCCTATATGACCGATCTGCTCCCTATCGATAACGGGATGGATCAGGAGCAGTTTGGATACAGATAATGAGGACAGATGACATTGCTAATGATGGAGAAAGTGAAGCATTCACCCAGCAGGGCACAGGGCTGTACTCATACCTGACTCTGTTAAAGTGAACCTCCGGACTAAAAATCGACTCAGCAGCACTGAAAAGGCCTGGTGTTTCTTTAACAGTTTCACAGCATCAGAACTTTGTTTCTCTTATCCAAGCCTCATTTTTAGCTGCACAGAAGAAAACTGCCCGGGCTTTTTTCCCCTGATGCTGTGCAAAGCATGATGGGATTTATGATGTTGTTGCTCTCGTTCTGCTGTTTTGGCGTAAATTTTTTTTTTACATTTTGAATTTGACATTTGAAGCCTAGCGCCATGCAGCTGGGAGGGGTTATCAGGACACAGGACCGTTGGAACTGTGTCTCATGCTCCCTGTCACCTCCTTTCAACCAAAAAGATGGCTGCCCCCATGAATCACAAACATTTGCCTGTTCTTTTAAAACATGGTGGGTAAAAAATTATATTACCTATCTATTCTAATTAACATAACTAATGTAACTTAATGACAGTATGTTTGTTTAGGCTGAAGTTCCCCTTTAAGTTTACCAGAGCTGTTCCATGCTCTGTACACACTGCTGCTCCATGCTCTGTACACACGCTGCACTCCATGCTCTGTACAAACGCTGCTGCTCCATGCTCTGTATGCATGCACTGCTCTATGCTCTGTACACATGCTGCTGCTCCATGCTCTGTACACACACTGCTGCTCCATGCTCTATACACACGCTGCTGCTCCATGCTCTGTACACACACTGCTGTTCCATGCTCTGTACACACACTGCTGCTCCATGCTCTGTACACATGCTGCTGCTCCATGCTCTGTACACATGCTGCTGCTCCATGCTCTGTACACATGCTGCTGCTCCATGCTCTGTACACACACTGCTGCTCCATGCTCTGTACACACACTTCTGCTCCATGCTCTGTACACATGCTGCTGCTCCATGCTCTGTACACACTGCTGCTCCATGCTCTGTACACACGCTGCTTCTCCATGCTCTGTACACACGCTGCTTCTCCATGCTCTGTACACACGCTGCTGTTCCATGCTCTGTACACACGCTGCTGTTCCATGCTCTGTACACATGCTGCTGCTCCATGCTCTGTACACATGCTGCTGCTCCATGCTCTGTACACATGCTGCTGCTCCATGCTCTGTACACACACTGCTTCTCCATGCTCTGTACACATGCTGCTGCTCCATGCTCTGTACACACACTACTGCTCCATGCTCTGAACACACGCTGCTGCTCCATGCTCTGTACACACGCTTCTGCTCCATGCTCTGTACACACACTGCTGTTCCATATTCTGTACACACGCTACTGCTCCATGCTCTGTACACATGCTGCTTCTCCATGCTCTGTACACACCCTGCTGCTCCATGCCCTGTACACACGCTGCTGCTCCATGCTCTGTACACACGCTGCTGCTCCATGCTCTGTACACATGCTGCTTCTCCATGCTCTGTACACACGCTGCTTCTCCATGCTCTGTACACACACTGCTGCTCCATGCTCTGTACACACGCTGCTTCTCCATGCTCTGTACACACGCTGCTTCTCCACGCTCTGTACACACACTGCTGCTCCATGCTCTGTACACACGCTTCTGCTCCATGCTCTGTACACACGCTGCTTCTCCATGCTCTGTACGCACACTGCTGCTTCATGCTCTGTACACACGCTACTGCTCCATGCTCTGTACACAGGCTACTGCTCCATGCTCTGTACACACGCTACTGCTCCATGCTCTGTACACACGCTGCTTCTCCATGCTCTGTACACACGCTGCTTCTCCATGCTCTGTACACACGCTGCTTCTCCATGCTCTGTACACACGCTGCTGCTCCATGCTCTACACACGCTGCTGCTCCATGCTCTACACACGCTGCTGCTCCATGCTCTACACACGCTGCTGCTCCATGCTCTACACACGCTGCTGCTCCATGCTCTACACACGCTGCTGCTCCATGCTCTGTACACATGCTGCTACTCCATGCTCTGTACACACGCTGCTGTTCCATGCTCTGTACACACACTGCTGTTCCATGCTCTGTACACACACTGCTGTTCCATGCTCTGTACACATGCTGCTACTCCATGCTCTGTACACACGCTGCTGCTCCATGCTCTGTACACACGCTGCTGCTCCATGCTCTGTACACACACTGCTGTTCCATGCTCTGTACACACGCTGCTGCTCCATGCTCTGTACACATGCTGCTACTCCATGCTCTGTACACACGCTGCTGTTCCATGCTCTGTACACACACTGCTGTTCCATGCTCTGTACACACACTGCTGTTCCATGCTCTGTACACACGCTGCTGCTCCATGCTCTGTACACATGCTGCTGCTCCATGCTGTGTACACACACTGCTGCTTCATGCTCTGTACACACACTGCTGCTCCATGCTCTGTACACATGCTGCTGCTCCATGCTGTGTACACATGCTCCTGCTTCATGCTGTGTACACATGCTGCCGCTCCATGCTCTGTACACACACTGCTGCTCCATGCTCTGCACACACGCTGCTGCTTCATGCTCTGTACACACGCTGCTGCTCCATGCTCTGTACACACACTGCTGTTCCATGCTCTGTACACACGCTGCTACTCCATGCTCTGTACACACGCTGCTACTCCATGCTCTGTACACACGCTGCTGCTCCATGCTCTGTACACACGCTGCTGTTCCATGCTCTGTACACACGCTGCTGCTCCATGTTCTGTACACACGCTGCTGCTCCATGCTCTGTACACACTGCTGCTCCATGCTCTGTACACACGCTGCTGCTCCATGCTCTGTACACATGCTGCTACTCCATGCTCTGTACACACCCTTCTGCTCCATGCTCTACACACGCTGCTGCTCCATGCTCTGTACACACGCTGCTGTTCCATGCTCTGTACACACACTGCTGCTCCATGCTCTGTACACACGCTGCTGCTCCATGCTCTGTACACACGCTGCTGCTCCATGCTCTACACACGCTGCTGCTCTATGCTCTACAGACGCTGCTGCTCCATGCTCTGTACACATGCTGCTGCTCCATGCTCTGTACACATGCTGCTGTTCCATGCTCTGTACACACACTGCTGCTCCATGCTCTGTACACACGCTGCTGCTCCATGCCATGCTCTGTACACACGCTGCTGCTCTATGCTCTACACACGCTGCTGCTCCATGCTCTGTACACACACTGCTGCTCCATGCTCTGTACACATGCTGCTGCTCCATGCCATGCTCTGTACACACGCTGCTGCTCCATGCTCTGTACACACACTGCTGCTCCATGCTCTGTACACACGCTGCTGCTCCATGCCATGCTCTGTACACACGCTGCTGCTCCATGCTCTGTACACCCGCTGCTGCTCTATGCTCTACACACGCTGCTGCTCCATGCTCTGTACACACACTGCTGCTCCATGCTCTGTACACACGCTGCTGCTCTATGCTCTACACACGCTGCTGCTCCATGTTCTGTACACACACTGCTGCTCCATGCTCTGCACACACACTGCTGCTCCATGCTCTGTACACACGCTGCTGCTCCATGCTCTGTACACACGCTGCTGCTCCATGCTCTGTACACACGCTGCTGCTCTATGCTCTACACACGCTGCTGCTCCATGCTCTGTACACACGCTCCTACTCCATCCAAAGTCAACTGTAACGGAAAGAAAGGGGGCAGTTCTGTGAGCTGCAGGATACCTGCAGATATTCTGGTGTCTCAACTTGTTCCCATCCCCAGACACTGCACTGCCCTGGTCTCAGGGGGGATTCTGGGCAGCTGTAATCCACCCCCCCCCCCTATGTTTGCCTATGACTTCACCTGAGAAGGTACTGTTGCTGGTCTGTCCTAATTGCTTGGGCCCCCTTGCACATTGTGTTGCACCGCGGTATTCTTCCCCGCCGCAAGGGCCATGCAAGTCTGTGGAGACTTGCACAGTTCACGCCATGCGAGGTGGCACACAGGAAGCACCCTAATCACCACAATGCCAACTCAAAGGCTGCAGCCTCCCCTCCCTCCCCTATATGGCTGCCCCTCTCCCTGACCCCTTCAATATAGCATCCCTAGGGTCATATGCTTATTCACTTTTTCTACTAGGAGATTATTTGTCATCTTCTGTTTAAGGGCTGGTGCACACCAAGAGCGCTTCTGAGCGCTTTTCAAAACACCATCGCTTTGAAAAGCGCTTGGATAATGTATTTGAGTGGGATGGAGCACACCAGAGCGATGAGATTTTCTCCCAAATGCAAACGCGAGTCCTGCAGCATTTCTGATGATTTCTGAGGTGATTCAGCCTCAATGTTAAGTATAGCAAAGTGGAAAATCGCTCTGCAAAGCGCCAGATCAGAGCCATTTCCCAGGCGTTTTTATTACAGAAGATGTTTAGTTACTGGCTCTACTGTAACAAAAATTAAAAAACGCTACACGAAAACGTTCCAAAAATCGTGAGGCATGCTTAGAAAGTCACTAGACACATGCCTAGAATCGCCTAGGAAAATCACTTCAAAAAGCGCTGAGCGTTTGCGATTACACTAGCACTTTTCGGTGTGCACCGGCCCTAAAACAACTTCTAAGCACTCTGCAATTGAAAAAGTAAAAAAAAGTAGGGGAAAAACTCCTGACAACATTATTCAGAGTATTTTCTTGTTTGCTGGTGGCTTAAAATGCTTTTCATTGCTGAGGTGTAACAATATCAATATAGGAGAAAACTCAGGAGAAAAGTTGTATTGCATATGGTCCCTGGTGTCTAGTGGATTTCCCCCTCTCTCCCCAATAAAGTTCCCTTTTACTAGGTCTGTAATGTAGAATGTAGGAGGGGGCGAGGATGTACCCTGTGATGAACCAGAACACCCCAGATATTCCAAAAGTGAACAGAAGTGTAGCCTGGGGCGCCGACTCCTCCTTTTGTTAAGAGGTTTCTGATGCACTCTTTCCGCTGCTATGCAAATTTTAGTTGGCAGAGGACTCAATCAAAACAATGTAAGGGCTGGAACCCACTAGAGCGATTTTTTTGAGCGTTTAGGGAGCGTGAGTAATCGCTAGCGATTTCCCCAAACGTTCTGCCAATGTAAATGGATGGTGAAAATTCCACAGAAGCGATTGCGATTAGCAAAATCACAAACGCAGGACATGCAGCATTTTGTTAGCGTTTGCGTTTCAATGTAAAGTATATCATCGCTGGCGTAATCTCTCATCAAAACCTGCACTGAGCGATTTTGCTAGCGTTTTGAAGTTACTGCACGCTGTAACAAAGTTTAAAATTAATTGAAAGGACCAATCAGACTTTAAAACCCTAATCGCTACACAACGCTCAAGAAATCGCTTACAAACTGCTCATACAAAACGCTAGCGATTGCTGTTAGCGATAGTGTTTTGTAGTGGGTTCCAGGCCTCATAATAGGTTGCTGGACTTCTGGCCGTGCTGCGACTCCTGTAGTCTCCTTTCTGTGGCTGAACACTTTGAACATACAGCAGACATGCCTGAGATTCTGCTACACACCAGGCCAGGCTTCCTTGAGGCCCCATTCACACCAGAGCGTTTTACCGGCGATTTCGGCAAAATGCTCTAGCGCTAGCGTTTTTGAAAGCGCTTGTGCTTTAATACCCTATGGGCCCGTACTTGGGCGATTTGTGTTAATCGCTGGCAATTAATGCAAATCGCCAAACGCAAACGTGTAGCCTGCACCATTTTCAGGCGATTTCCCGGCCATCGCGTTTCAGTGCTATAGAAGCGCTAAACGCGACCGCAGAAAAATTGCTGCAGTGTTTTTTTTTCCATGTGAAATTGCGTAAAAATCACTCTCGCTGCTGGCGTTTTGCACTTTTCAAGTGTGAATGGGGCCTGACTTGGTTGTGCTCCGGTGTGTTGGCGTTATTATGCGTCTTCTCCCTCCTCTGTGAAATGAGCAGAACCTGAATCAATAAGTCCCCATCTGGCCGCCCTGTGCCAGTCACAGATTATTCAGGAACACTGGACTTTATTCAGACGCATTAAAAATCATTTTAAATTCCCAGCGAGCGAATTAAAATAACAAACCTTGTCCGTATCGCTTACTAATGCGCGAGCCAGGACTTCACCTTCCATAAATAAGGAAGAAATATATATGTAAATATATTGTGGCGTTGGACGCAGCTGACAGACGGCTTCTCACCGACACCTGCGGAGGAAGATAAGTCTCCCGCCGGCCCATGTGGCGGCAGCGAGTGTGTGGTGGCAGCGCTCTGGTCTCTGGGTGGATTATTAGGGGGAACAGGGGACAAGGACATGCGGACCAACTTAGTGAAAAAATAGGAAAAGACAAACATAGAATCCTGATTTAAATGTAGTTTACTAAAGAGGAGCTGCCGCGAAAATCTTAAAATTTAAAACCTATACAAATAAGAAGTACATTTCTCCCTGAGTAAAATGAGCCATAACTTACTTTTCTCCTATGTTGCTGTCACTTACAGTAAGTAGTAGAAATCTGCACATTACCGACAGATTTTGGACTAGCCCATCTTCTCATAGGGGGGTTCTCAGGGTTTTCTTTATTTTTAAAAAGACTTTGTGAATGGCAGTTGCTCCGTCCAACTGCCAAAATAGTGTGCAGCAAGCAGAGAGGCTGGCAAGCATCTTTGTATTAATCATTTTCAGGGAATGTCTTTATAAAGAATAAAGGCCATGCTGAGAATCCCCCATGAAGAGATGGACTAGCCCAAAACCTCATGGTAATGTTAGATTTCTACTACCTACTGTAAGTGACAGCAACATAGGAGAAAAGTAATTTATGGCTCATTTTACCCTGGGACAAATGTACTTCTTATTTGTATGTGTTTTACATTTTAAGATTTTCGTGACAGCTCCTCTTAAAGAATGATTATACATACTATATAGCAGATCAAGCGCATTGCTAGGATTCTAAGAGTTCCGAAGCTCTTTTGGGCACTACAGCCAAAAAATGGGTGTGGCCATGCATCAGAATGTGGGTGTGGTCATGGGCAGAGCCAACTTTACATGAACTGAACAGCGGTCTAAGTCAGCCTGCCCTGCAAAATGTTGGGTGAAACCTCCTCTCCTTTAACCACTTGAGGACCACAGTCTTTCTACCCCTTAAGGACCGGCCACTTTTTTTCCATTCAGACCACTGCAGCTTTCACGGTTTATTGCTCGCTCATACAACCTACCACCTAAATGAATTTTGGCTCCTTTTCTTGTCACTAATAAAGCTTTCTTTTGGTGCTATTTGATTGCTCCTGCGATTTTTACTTTTTATTATATTCATCAAAAAAGACATGAATTTTGGCAAAAAAATGATTTTTTTAACTTTCTGTGCTGACAATTTTCAAATAAAGTAAAATTTCTGTATACATGCAGCGCGAAAAATGTGGACAAACATGTTTTTGAAAAAAAAAAAACCATTCAGTGTATATTTATTGGTTTGGGTAAAAGTTATAGCGTTTACAAACTATGGTGCAAAAAGTGAATTTTGCCATTTTCAAGCATCTATGACTTTTCTGACCCCCTGTCATGTTTCATGAGGGGCTAGAATTCCAGGATAGTATAAATACCCCCCAAATGACCCCATTTTGGAAAGAAGACATCCCAAAGTATTCACTGAGAGGCATAGTGAGTTCATAGAATATATTATTTTTTGTCACAAGTAAGCGGAAAATGACACTTTGTGACAAAAAAAAAGAAAAAAAAAAAGAAAAAAAAAAAGAATCCATTTCTTCTAACTTGCGACAAAAAAAAATGAAATCTGCCACGAACTCACCATGCCCCTCTCTGAATACCTTGAAGTGTCTACTTTCCAAAATGGGGTCATTTGTGGGGTGTGTTTACTGTCCTCGCATTTTGGGGGGTGCTAATTTGTAAGCACCCCTGTAAAGCCTAAAGGTGCTCATTGGACTTTGGGCCCCTTAGCGCAGTTAGGCTGCAAAAAAGTGCCACACATGTCGTATCGCCGTACTCAAGAGAAGTAGTAGAATGTGTTTTGGGGTGTATTTTTACACATACCCATGCTGGGTGGGAGAAATATCTCTGTAAATGACAATTTTTTCATTTGTTTTACACACAATTGTCCATTTACAGAGTTATTTCTCCCACCCAGCATGGGTATGTGTAAAAATACACCCCAAAACACATTGTACTACTTCTCCCGAGTACGGCGATACCACATGTGTGGCACTTTTTTGCACCCTAACTGCGCTAAAGGGCCCAAAGTCCAATGAGTACCTTTAGGATTTCACAAGTCATTTTGCGGAATTTGATTTCCAGACTACTCCTCACGGTTTAGGGCCCCTAAAATGCCAGGGCAGTATAGGAACCCCACAAATGACCCCATTTTAGAAAGAAGACACCCCAAGGTATTCCGTTAGGAGTATGGTGAGTTCATAGAAGATTTTATTTTTTGTCAAAAGTTAGCGGAAAATTGATTTTTATTGTTTTTTTCACAAAGTGTCATTTTCCACTAACTTGTGACAAAAAATAAAATCTTCTATAAACTCACCATACTACTAATGGAATACCTTGGGGTGTCTTCTTTCTAAAATGGGGTCATTTGTGGGGTTCCTATACTGCCCTGGCATTTTAGGGGCCCTAAACCGTGAGGAGTAGTCTGGAAATCAAATTCCGCAAAATGACCTGTGAAATCCTAAAGGTACTCATTGGACTTTGGGCCCTTTAGCGCAGTTAGGGTGCAAAAAAGTGCCACACATGTGGTATCGCCGTACTCGGGAGAAGTAGTACAATGTGTTTTGGGGTGTATTTTTACACATACCCATGCTGGGTGGGAGAAATAACTCTGTAAATGGACAATTGTGTGTAAACAAATCAAAAGATTGTCATTTACAGAGGTATTTCTCCCACCCAGCATGGGTATGTGTAAAAATACACCCCAAAACACATTGTACTACTTCTCCCGAGTATGGCAATACCACATGTGTGGCACTTTTTTGCACCCTAACTGCGCTAAAGGGCCCAAAGTCCAATGAGTACCTTTAGGATTTCACAGGTCATTTTGCGGAATTTGATTTCCAGACTACTCCTCACGGTTTAGGGCCCCTAAAATGCCAGTTCAGTATAGGAACCCCACAAATGACCCCATTTTAGAAAGAAGACACCCCAAGGTATTCCGTTAGGAGTATGGTGAGTTCATAGAAGATTTTATTTTTTGTCACAAGTTAGTGGAAAATGACACTTTGTGAAAAAAACAATAAAAATCAATTTTCCGCTAACTTTTGACAAAAAATAAAATCTTCTATGAACTCACCATACTCCTAACGGAATACCTTTGGGTGTCTTCTTTCTAGAATGGGGTCATTTGTGGGGTTACTATACTGCCCTGGCATTTTAGGGGCCCTAAACCGTGAGGAGTAGTCTTGAAACCAAATGTCGCAAAATGACCTGTGAAATCCTAAAGGTACTCATTGGACTTTGGGCCCCTTAGCGTACTTAGGGTGTAAAAAAGTGCCACACATGTGGTACCGCCGTACTCAGGAGAAGTAGTATGTGTTTTGGGGTGTATTTTTACACATACCCATGCTAAGTGGGAGAAATATCTCTGTAAATGACAATTGTTTGATTTGTTTTACACACAATTGACCATTTACATAGAAATTTCTCCCACCCAGCATGGGTATGTGTAAAAATACACCCCAAAACACATTATACTACTTTTCCTGAGTACGGCGGTACCACATGTGTGACACTTTTTTGCAGCCTAGGTGCGCTAAGGGGCCCAACGTCCTATTCACGGGTCATTTTGAGGCATTTGTTTTCTAGACTACTCCTCGCGGTTTAGGGCCCCTAAAATGCCAGGGCAGTATAGGAACCCCACAAGTGACCCCATTTTAGAAAGAAGACACCCCAAGGTATTCCGTTAGGTGTATGGCGAGTTCATAGAAGATTTTATTTTTTGTCACAAGTTAGTGAAAAATGACACTGTGAAAAAAACCCAATAAAAATCAATTTCCGCTAACTTTTGACAAAAAATAAAATCTTCTATGAACTCGTCATACACCTAACAGAATACCTTGGGGTGTCTTTTTTTCTAAAATGGTGTCACTTGTGGGGTTCCTATACCGCCCTGGCATTTTACGGGCCCAAAACCGTGAGTAGTCTGGAAACCAAATGTCTCAAAATGACTGTTCAGGGGTATAAGCATCTGCAAATTTTGATGACAGGTGGTCTATGAGGGGGCGAATTTTGTGGAACCGGTCATAAGCAGGGTGGCCTTTTAGATGACAGGTTGTATTGGGCCTGATCTGATGGATAGGAGTGCTAGGGGGGTGACAGGAGGTGATTGATGGGTGTCTCAGGGGGTGGTTAGAGGGGAAAATAGATGCAATCAATGCACTGGGGAGGTGATCG
This sequence comes from Hyperolius riggenbachi, assembly GCF_040937935.1. Lineage (NCBI taxonomy): Eukaryota > Metazoa > Chordata > Amphibia > Anura > Hyperoliidae > Hyperolius > Hyperolius riggenbachi. Next base: position 231,026,679 of record NC_090657.1, read on the forward strand.
GAAGGGGGTCTGAGGGGGATCTGAGGGTTTGGCCGAGTGATCAGGAGCCCACACGGGGCAAATTAGGGCCTGATCTGATGGGTAGGTGTGCTAGGGGGTGACAGGAGGTGATTGATGGGTGTCTCAAGGTGTGATTAGAGGGGGGAATAGATGCAAGCAATGCACTGGCGAGGTGATCAGGGCTGGGGTCTGAGGGCATTCTGAGGGTGTGGGCGGGTGATTGAGTGCCCTAGGGGCAGATAGGGGTCTAATCTGATTGGTAGCAGTGACAGGGGGTGATTGATGGGTAATTAGTGGGTGTTTAGGGTAGAGAACAGATGTGAACACTGCACTTGGGAGGTGATCGGACGTCGGATCTGCGGGCGATCTATTGGTGTGGGTGGGTGATCAGATTGCCCGCAAGGGGCAGGTTAGGGGCTGATTGATGGGTGGCAGTGACAGCGGGTGATTGATGGGTGGCAGTGACAGGGGGTGATTGATGGGTGATTGACAGGTGATTGACAGGTGATCAGTGGGTTATTACAGGGAAGGACAGATGTAAATAATGCCCTGGCAAATTGATAAGGGGGGGTCTGAGGGCAATCTGAGCGTGTAGGCGGGTGATTGGGTGCCCGCAAGGGGCAGATTAGGGTCTGATCTGATGGGTAACAGTGACAGGTGGTGATAGGGGGTGATTGATGGGTAATTAGTGGGTGTTTAGAGGAGAGAATAGATGGAAACACTGCGCTTGGGTGGTGATCTGATGTCGGATCTGCGGGCGATCTATTGGTGTGGGTGGGTGATCAGTTTGCCCGCAAGGGGCAGGTTAGGGGCTGATTGATGGGTGGCAGTGACAGGGGTGATTGATGGGTGGCAGTGACAGGGGGTGATTGACAGGTGATTGACAGGTGATCAGTGGGTTATTACAGGGAAGGACAGATGTAAATAATGCCCTGGCGAATTGATAAGGGGGGGTCTGAGGGCAATCTGAGCGTGTAGGCGGGTGATTGGGTGCCCGCAAGGGGCAGATTAGGGTCTGATCTGATGGGTAACAGTGACAGGTGGTGATAGGGGGTGATTGATGGGTAATTAGTGGGTGTTTAGAGGAGAGAATAGATGGAAACACTGCGCTTGGGTGGTGATCTGATGTCGGATCTGCGGGCGATCTATTGGTGTGGGTGGGTGATCAGTTTGCCTGCAAGGGCGGGTTAGGGGCTGATTGTTGGGTGGTAGTGACAGGGGGTGATTGATGGGTGATAGGTGATTGGCAGGTGATTGACAGGTGATCAGTGGGTTATTACAGGGAAGGACAGATGTAATTAATGCACTGGTGAATTGATAAGGTGGGGGGGGTCTGAGGGCAATCTGAGCGTGTGGGCGGGTGATTGGGTGCCCGCAAGGGGCAGCTTAGGGTCTGATCTGATAGGTAACAGTGACAGGTGGTGATAGGGGGTGATTGATGGGTGATTGATGGGTAATTAGTGGGTGTTTAGAGAAGATAACAGATGTAAACAATACATTTGGGAGGTAATCTGACGGCGGGTTTGTGGGCGATCTAATGGTGTGGGTGGGTGATCAGATTGCCCGCAAGGGGCAGGTTAGGGGCTGATTGATGGGTGGCAGTGACAGGGGGTGATTGATGGGTGATAGGTGATTGGCAGGTGATTGACAGGTGATCAGTGGGTTATTACAGGGAAGAACAGATGTAATTAATGCACTGGCGAATTGATAAGGGGGGGTCAGAGGGCAATCTGAGCGTGTTGGCGGGTGATTGGGTGCCCGCAAGGGGCAGATTAGGGTCTGATCTGATAGGTAAAAGTGACAGGTGGTGATAGGGGGTGATTGATGGGTGATTGATGGGTAATTAGTGGGTGTTTAGAGGAGAGAATAGATGTAAACAATGGATTTGGGAGGTGATCTGATGTCGGATCTGCGGGCGATCTAATGGTGTGGGTGGGTGATCAGATTGCCCGCAAGGGGCAGGTTAGGGGCTGATTGTTGGGTGGCAGTGACAGGGGGTGATTGATGGGTGATTGATGGGTGATTGACAGGTTATCAGGGAAGATAGATGCATACAGTACACAGCGGGGGGGGGGTCTGGGGGGGGGGGGGTCTGGGGAGAATCTGAGGGGTGTGGGGTGATCAGGAGGGGGCAGGGGGGGGGATAAAAAAAAAAAATAGCGTTGACAGATAGTGACAGGGAGTGATTGATGGGTTATTAGGGGGGTGATTGGGTGCAAACAGGGGTCTGGGGGGTGGGCAGGGGGGGGGTCTGAGGGGTGCTGTGGGCGATCAGTGGGCGGGGGGGGCAGATCAGTGTGTTTGGGTGCAGACTAGGGTGGCTGCAGCCTGCCCTGGTGGTCCCTCGGACACTGGGATCACCAGGGCAGGAGGCAGCCTGTATAATACACTTTGTATACATTACAAAGTGTATTATACACTTTGTAGCGGCGATCGCGGGGTTAACATCCCGCCGGCACTTCCGTATGGCCGGCGGGATGTTACGGCGGGTGGGCGGAGCCAGTTGCCGGGGGAAGCGCGCGTCATCAATGACGCGATCGCTCCCCCGGCATGCCTAAAGGACGCGCCGCCTGAAGGCGTATTGCGGTCCTTTAGGCGTCCACTTTGCCGCCGCCCATGGGCTGTGGGCGGTCGGCAAGTGGTTAATTCAAAAAATCCATAAAAATGCAGCATAAATACAGTGTCACTTAAAGGGACACTGAGCACCTTTCAAAGTGGACCTAAACTCAGAAGTCCTCTCTGCTCTAAAAGATACGCAACAGCATAATAACCTGTAAACAAAAAACATTTCTTTGTTGCAGCTGATACAAATCCTAAAATAAATGTGCAGTTTCTACTTCCTGATTTATGGAAGCAGACATTGTTTACAGCCTGTGCTTTCAAAAGACATGTTGTTTACAGCCTGTGCTTTCAAAAGACATATTGTTTACAGCCTGTGCTTTCAAAAGACATGTTGTTTACAGCCTGTGCTTTCAAATTGGCTTATCTGCCACAGGCAGTCATGTGACACAGGAAGAGATCAAATTAAACTTGTGTGTAGAGATGACCCGAACGGTTCGACCGCAACTCTGAACTGTTCGCCAGTGTTCTCCATCAGTCTCTCAGGCTCTTTGAAGTCAATCTTACCTTGATTTACCAATACACTTTACCAAATATGCCTTGTTCATTCATGGCGCTTGTGCAATATCTTTGCCCGGCATCGCCATTTCTTTCTGCTCTGGATACAACCCCCAAGAAAAATTAAGGGAAAAAAAATTGCAGACGGTTTGGCGGCGAAATAATGCTTACTTGTGTAGGAAACACCTGTAATAAATATAATTTAGCGTCTACCAAACAATCTTAGACATTGCAAAAATTGAATTCGAGTTCTTGTAAAGAGCTGGCATCTGTTTCTGTATTCTTGTACTTGGACCTGTTTTTAACATAGCGGCAATTTGGTTTCTCACGGCTCGGGCTCTGTTGGGCCAAATGAAAAAAAAGTTTTCAAAGATCTAACAACTTGGGGTGGAGGGGAGGGCTGAAACGAACTTCCAACAATGCTGTAAAAGAGTTTAAAAGAAAGAAAAAAAAAAGATTCTGGCCTTCGATAACAAAAGGTGGCAAATCGATTCCTGAAAGGAAGTCAATGGCGCGGCCATCGCCTCCAGCCAACTTTTCCCTTCGCTTGAAGCCGCCGTGATTTTGCTGTTTTGGAAGTACGCAGGGCCGTGGCCCCCGAGCGGGAGAGATGTCTAGCCAAAATGCAAAAATTGACCACAGTGTACACAAGTGTGCTGTGTTTCTCCGGGCGGGGAGCAGGCGTACAGCTTTCATCGCCTCTATCTCCACTTGTTCATGAATTGATTTAAATTGGAGCCAATACCTCCGAAGGTTTAACATCTGACAACAAGGCTAAACGAGTCGTACGCCTAAATAGCATCAATTTTCTATAAACGTTCCTCCTTGGAGCCAGCATGTGCGTCTTTTTCCAAAAACACACGCACCTCCGGCGGGTTTCTGTGAAGAGTGTGGATCTCTCGCCTTGTCGGGGGACTGGTTCCGATTATGGAATGTTTTTAGGACTTCCTTCAGCATTCCGGATTACGATCTCACGCTGCGTGTTGAAGGCCTTTGTTTCCGGAGGAGAAATGGGCTCAAGTTTTGTCTCCTACGGTAGAGGAATTACTAATGAATGCAGCATTCTAGGCAAAGATATAAATGTAACTGTGATACGCCGTGCTGTTAAAGAAAAGGTAGATAAGAGTTCACATATACTCTCATGTCTAAGGAGGGGTTTTTTGACACGGTCACTTTGTATAAACTTGGCACTGACTTTTTTGGGGCACCGTACTTATTGACACCTCTCCTTCGCCTTCTCATTAAAAACATTCATTTTAAGAATGTGGGTAAAAGCAATGGACCATATTTGCTAAATGCCAGAAACATGACCATGCGCACAGTGAGCATTTCTGCGCATTGTGCAAATTATGCTACCCAGGTAATTGTTAGAATGATGCTATGTGCACCTAGTAATTTCATTGGCGTTTAGTCAGTAGAGCTCAATATATATATATATATATATATATATATATATATATATATATATATATATATATATATATATATATATATATATATATATATATATATATATATTATATAAATATGTGTTCTTAAGTGTTTTGCCTACTAAGATTCAGAGATTACATGCATACAGAGAATCACTGAGATTTGGTGCTATACAGAGAGTCACTGAGATTTGATGCTCTGTAGAGAGTCACTGAGATGTGGTGCTCTGCAGAGAGTCACTGAGATTTGGTGCTCTACAGAGAGTCACTGAGATTTGGTGCTCTGCAGAGAGTCACTGAGATTTGGTGCTCTGCAGAGAGTCACTGAGATTTGGTGCTCTGCAGAGAATCACTGAGATTTGGTGCTCTGCAGAGAATCACTGAGATTTGGTGCTCTGCAGAGAATCACTGAGATTTGATGCTCTGTAGAGAGTCACTGAGATTTGGTGCTCTGCAGAGAATCACTGAGATTTGGTGCTCTGCAGAGAGTCACTGCGATTTGGTGCTCTGCAGAGAGTCACTGAGATTTGGTGCTCTGCAGAGAGTCACTGAGACTTAGTGCTCTGCAGAGAGTCACTGAGACTTAGTGCTCTGCAGAGAGTCACTGAGATTTGGTGCTCTGCAGAGAATCACTGAGATTTGATGCTCTGCAGAGAGTCACTGAGATTTGGTGCTCTGCAGAGAGTCCCTGAGATTTGGTGCTCTGCAGAGAGTCCCTGAGATTTGGTGCTCTGCAGAGAGTCCCTGAGATTTGGTGCTCTGCAGAGAGTCACTGAGATTTGGTGCTCTGCAGAGAGTCACTGAGACTTAGTGCTCTGCAGAGAGTCACTGAGACTTAGTGCTCTGCAGAGAGTCACTGAGACTTAGTGCTCTGCAGAGAGTCACTGAGATTTGGTGCTCTGCAGAGAGTCACTGAGATTTGGTGCTCTGCAGAGAGTCCCTGAGATTTGGTGCTCTGCAGAGAGTCCCTGAGATTTGGTGCTCTGCAGAGAGTCACTGAGATTTGGTGCTCTGCAGAGAGTCACTGAGACTTAGTGCTCTGCAGAGAGTCACTGAGACTTAGTGCTCTGCAGAGAGTCACTGAGATTTGGTGCTCTGCAGAGAGTCAGTGAGATTTGGTGCTCTGCAGAGAGTCACTGAGATTTGGTGCTGTACAGAGAGTCACTGAGAGTTGGTGCTCTGCAGAGAGTCACTGAGACTTAGTGCTCTGCAGAGAGTCACTGAGATTTGGTGCTGTACAGAGAGTCACTGAGAGTTGGTGCTCTGCAGAGAGTCACTGAGATTTGGTGCTCTGCAGAGAGTCACTGAGATTTGGTGCTCTGCAGAGAGTCACTGAGATTTGGTGCTCTGCAGAGAGTCACTGAGATTTGGTGCTCTGCAGAGAGTCACTGGAATTTGGTGCTCTGCAGAGAGTCACTGAGATTTGGTGCTCTGCAGAGAGTCACTGAGATTTGGTGCTCTGCAGAGAGTCACTGGAATTTGGTGCTCTGCAGAGAGTCACTGAGATTTGGTGCTCTGCAGAGAGTCACTGAGATTTGGTGCTCTGCAGAGAGTCACTGAGATTTGGTGCTCTGCAGAGAGTCACTGAGATTTGGTGCTCTGCAGAGAGTCACTGCGATTTGGTGCTCTGCAGAGAGTCACTGCGATTTGGTGCTCTACAGAGAGTCACTGAGATTTGGTGCTCTGCAGAGAGTCACTGAGATTTGGTTTTTAAAAGAGATTTATTTTTTTAATGAATGCAAACTCTGTAGCTCGAATGCCATCTGCAAAAGCACAATACTCATCCTGCTTGCTTTGGTGTTTGCTGCTCTGTTGGTCCTCCTCCTTTCCATAGCAACACGTCATGCCGGTAGGCAGGAGTTTGCACTTATGCAGTAACTGGCAGGCAGAGCTAAAAGTATAAAAAATGTTGTAAGAGCTTAGAATATTTTATTGTTTAATAATAATATACAAATAAATAATATATTGTTTTTTTTATATTTTGGTATAAACACAATAAATATACAATAAAAAAATATGCTAAACATAAAAACCTTTCAAAATCGTAGACATTTCTTTCTGAATTATAATTCTTACTAAAATGAGGGGTATCTTTCTTGATATGGCTTTAGAGGCAGGCGGTTGCTTGTGGAGACCCTCTTTAGCCGTTTATTGGCAGAGTTTTCCCGAAGACACGGAAATAGCGGCATGAAATGAAGAGTCATGGTTTGGTCTCATAAGTTTAGCGATTCCCCCTCGAAAGGAAACCGACATTCACATTTTGCTGTCAGTACGTTATAAAGAGGAGATGCTTTAAAAGGCTCAATTTATCCCTGGTTTGTGGTCGAGAAAAACGTGGAAACCAAAATGATCTGGGATTGGAAGCCGTGAGAAGGGGGAGCCTTGCCAGGCTGCACTTGTTCCTCTAGAGGAACCCGGCCGAAAGGCAAACACATGGAGACTCTCGTACAGTCCATCCTAACTTCTCTGCCCGGATGTGTCCATGGTTTGGCACATGTACCATGATGTTGTAAATGTTGTTAATTACAATACTCACCCGTACGTACAGGGCCAGTTCTGGACTTCCTGCTGCCTGGGGTAAACATTGGAGCTTGGGCTGCCCACCCCCTGGAAATGGACACACACACTGTACACACACACACACACTGTACACACACACACTGTACACACACACACTGTACACACACACACTGTACACACACACACACACACCTTTGGTATGTGTCCATTTAGATGGGGGTTCTGGAATCACGCCGGCAATTCACAGCTGCCTGCTGCTCCTTTTTCTAACTGGTGCCGATGGTCTTGTGGGCGGCACCATGGCATTGTCATTGGGCCAATCCGTAGCAGTAACCTATCAGATGTCACTACTACTGATCGAGTGCAGTGATTGGCCTAATGACGGTGCCATGGTTCCGCCCACGAGACCATCACCACCAGTTAGCAAAGGGAGCAGCAGCGGCTGTGATTGCCTGGTCTGGTGCCATTCAGGGATGTGTGGAAGAGGAGGGTAGTATGTGTGCCAGGAAGGCGGGTTGGAGACTAGAGAGGAGGCAGGCGCCAGGTAGCCAAAAACGCCAACCCCTAGATGTCTTCATGGTAGGTGGGCCCCTGTGTATGGACACAGAGGGTACCCTCATTTTCAAGACATTGAATTTGAATTATTTAAAAATAATATGATCGGCCATATCAAACATTTTGTATTGACTTTATGGACACAACCTGGAAGCAACCTAAAAAAAATGAGTTAGATACTATAAGGAATGCACCTTGGCATTCAGCCGAGACTGGCGCTTCCGGATCTCGTCGCTTGTTCCACGCTGAGGACCCTTCCGATACCTCACAGGCCGCACACTATGATAGGCGGAGGGCGTGTTTCCAGTACGCCCTCCTCAAAGATAAACAATAGTCAGCTGACTCCGGTCAGCTGACAGAACGGTGTCAGCTGACTTTACAGCTGACACCTAGGCAGGGCTTGCTGTGTATGATTGGACGTGCGAAGTGTGGCCGGCCACTGATTGGATGAAAGTGGTATTTAAACCTGCAGAGTGCTCCCAGTCTGCTGTGATTAAAATTGCCCCCTTCCTGGATAATCCTTTGCCTGTTGCCTGGACTGACCTCTGCTAAGTTACTGGACTTCCCTTGATTGCTGCCTGGACCGACCTGTGCTAAGTAACTGGACTCCCCTTGATTGCTGCCTGGAACAACCTTTGCTAAGTTACTGCCTTTCCCTTGATTGCTGCCTGGACTGACCCTTGTCTGTTTACTGGATCCTCCTTTGCTTGCTGCTTGGATTACCTGTTACTCATGGACTTGTCTAACACACGACATTGATAGCTTCATCCTTCTGTATCAAGGTAATAACCCGTGTGTTACTGCTGAACTGTTGCATAGTTTTGCATGAAGAGATTCATACTTGGATTACTGTACTTGAACTGTGTATGTGATACTGCTTGAACTGTGTTGCTAGCCTCAGTAGTGACCTTGGTGGTACTCTGGCTTTCTAGGCCTCAGCTCCTATACCTTGCACCTCCAAGGCCTGGGTGTAACCGAAGTCGGGCAGGTGTTATTTCCTCACCTCCTGTACAAGCGGGGACGCGCCCCATAGGGTGAAGAAGGTGGTGATAGATTGGGGCATAGCAGCTGAAAGAAAGCAGGAGATCTGCCGGGCATTACAGATACTCACCTAAAAAGAGGGAAGGCTCTGGATCCAATAGAACCTCCCCGGTCCTCTCTCCGCCCCCTCATTACAACACTGTTCTCCAGGTGTAGTTAATTAACCTGCAGGTCGAATACGACTTTGACCTGCAGGTTAATTAACTACACCTGGGCAGCCTTCGGAAAGTCTCATGTCCCCAAGTACATCTGAAGAGGAGGGGATCCGTGCTGCCCGCGCGAGTCCAGGGTTGTGTAAGCGCATAACACTGATCTGCCCATCTTCAAAAGCACTCAGGGACACAAGTGCTTCTGATACCTTGCAAGGAACCCCAAATCTAAAGGGTATCTACAGGGGTGCAGGTATGGCATGTGCCATGAGCGCCGCATACTGGGGACGCTGCTCTTTAATATTCCTGGTGTTCTCCATTTACACTCTAGTTTTTATCTGGGGTGCATTCTGCTCCCTGGTTACATCTTGGGGAGGGGGGGGGGCAAACTGTTAACTGTAATTTGGAGTATATGTATAAGATGAACTATTTCATTCTTACAAGCCATGCCTCACCTCAGCTTGGACACAATCAATGCCGCTGAGACTAAATATTTGGAGTGTGCACCCCCTTCCCCAGGGGCTGATTGCAGTGTTTGCCATAGGTGCTGTTTTCACTCAATACGCCTCTGTCCCAAGCATACTTTTTCTCCCAAAATTGATCTTAGAATATAATAAAGACATTAGACTATGGCTATGGTAGGATTAGATTGTGAGCTCCTCTGAGGACAGTCAGTGACATGACTATGTACTCTGTAATGTGCTGCAGGAGATGTCAGTGCTATATAAATAAATAATAATAATATGGTAGGACATTAGACTATGACTATGGTAGGATTAGATTGTGAGCTCCTCTGAGGACAGTCAGTGACATGACTATGTACTCTGTAATGTGCTGCAGGAGATGTCAGTGCTATATAAATACATAATAATAATATGGTAGGACATTAGACTATGACTATGGTAGGATTAGATTGTGAGCTCCTCTGAGGACAGTCAGTGACATGACTATGTACTCTGTACAGTGCTGCAGAAGATGTCACTGCTATATAAATACATAATAATAATAATAATAATAATATGGCAGGACATTAGACAATGACTATGGTAGGATTAGATTGTGAGCTCTTTTGAGGACAGTCAGTGACATGACTATGTACTCTGTAATGTGCTGCAGAAGATGTCAGTGCTGTATAAATACATAATAATAATAATACCGGTATGGTAGGACATTACACTATGACTATGGTAGGATTAGATTGTGAGCTCCTCTGGGGACAGTCAGTGACATGGCTATGTACTCTGTAAAGTGCTGCAGAAGATGTCAGAGCTGTATAAGTATCGGGGTAATATTCGATCACAGTCAGGGATACTTACAGTGGGGTGAATTAGCAGCTATATGCAGCATACACAACACAAGTTAAAAACAAAATAAGATTCAGGACAACCTTTATTAATCAAAGGCTGTTGCTTTTGACCTAATCAAACAACTATTAATTTATTGCCCTGACAGGAACCCCCGCTGCGCTCCAATATGACCCAGTTGTGGGTTGAAAATGTTTATCCTGTAATATAAAACAACCCCTCCAGTGGCAGTTAGCAGGACCACGTATGATGATCCCGCCGGGGCTGCTGGGAGATCTCCGGAGGTGAGGCCCAGCGCTCAATAATGCATAATGTGCTGCAGCTGCCCGTCAGCCCATCCCCCGCCTGAAGGATGTCAGAGTATACCTTCCATACACACAGCGAGTCCCCAGCCACAGACGCTCTTATTAATAGTTTCCTCGCCCGTGCCCCGGCCTCTTCCTCCCACGGCGCCCCTCTACGTATGACGAGCTGCTGTGCGACCCGGCGTCTCATTACCGCCTGGCAGGTTCCGGTCACCCGGGCCCCCGGCTGACTGTGCCCCTCAGGAAACCAGACGCTTACTGTCAGATAGAGATCACCACCGATACGCTGAGCTTACAGAGACAAAGTCGCATTACAGTGCAATTCCAATCAGCCATCTCCCCTCTCACTCTAACACCTCACTCTACAGGAAGATGGTCCTACACCGTGCAAAATCTCACTCACCGACAGGGTTCAGGCCAGCCAGGCAGGTGCCTAGGGTGACTGCAGCAGGAGGGGGCACAAATAGAGCTATTCTTAGCACACTTTAAAGGACAACTAAGATGACATGATGAGATAGGCATGTGTATGTATAGTGCCAGGGGCGTCGCTAGGGCCTTTGATCCAGGGCACCGCCCCCGAACCTGTTGCCATGGTGCCCCAGATTGATTGAGCGGCAGGAGGGGGCACTGGGCGGAGTGGGGGGGGGGGAGAGGCAGGCAGTTAAAAACTCACCTTCCTTCAGATCGACACAGGCGCAACTTCCATGTGCTGCCGACTTAGTCCCCCCTGGTGCGTCCGTCGCCTTGGTTACAGCGCCCTCTGTGATGACGTGACCGATGTCATCACAGGGGGGCTCTGTTACCAATGCGAGGGACACCGAAGGAGGAAGTCGGAAGCACATGGAAGCTGTGCCTGCGTCAATCTGAAGGAAGGTGAGTTTCTAACTTCCCGATCTCTACCCGCCGCTCCTCCCAGCACCCTGCCTCCTCACTCTCACCTACACTGGGGAGCTATTTAATCTACGCTGGGGTAACCCACCTATCTAACCTACACTGGGGGAACCTACCTATCCAGCCTATACTGGAAGATGCTACCTATCTAATCTATACTGGAAGAAGCTACCTATCTAATCTATACTGGGGGAACCTACTGTAAGGCTTGGTGGTGTATTCTCCACAGTCAGCATGCAACGCATGAGCTGGCGTGGAGGAGGTACACACACTAGCACCAGGAAACAGGCTATCCCTAGTATAGTGGAGGGGAGGACTGACTCCAATAGGAGATTGTGGCGCACAGAGCCGGTGCAGATCTGACAGCCACAAACAATGCTTTCGTTATAACGTCTGAGCGCAAAGTAGCGCTGAGCGCATAAACCAGAACTGAGGAGATCAGGACAGGTAGACAGAATGAACGCTTGCTAGCTAGCGGCTACTTAGCGACAGCAAGCGTCCAAAACCAGACAGACTGGAATGAGGCAGCCAATGCGATGCGGCGATGGCGTGCCTCACAAAGACAGGACAGGATAGTCAGAAAATAGCAGGATTAAGATAGATGAACGTAACACAGATAAATATACAATAAGTATGTTTTCCTAGCGTATTACAATTACAGCTATCAATGAAACTATTTGTAACGTCTGACTAACATATGTATATATCGGCAATGAACCGATATATGACATAAGCAGGAACGCTGACTAGGAATGGAGTAACACAGGGAACAGGATTCGCTATCTCTTCGCAGAGATGAACGCAATCCACAAACGGTAACAGAACAGGATTCAGAAGGATTCGTTATCTCTTCGCAGAGATGAACGCAATCCACAAACAGTAACAGAACAGGATTCAGAAGGATTCGTTATCTCTTCGCAGAGATGAACGCAATCCACAAACAGAACCAGGAGCAGGGTAACTACCTCAGCACGGGTGGTCACGGTATGCGCAACCTACCAAAACGTGCTGGAAAGCTGACTAACTGCACACAGGATATAAACAGTTCGTGTACGTATACATCAGCGACACTGATGTATCAATGTAACACAAATACAAGGAAAATAATAAACGTGCTGGTATGCATATATATTGGCAATGAACCAATATATGATGCAAAGACCAGCAAAGTATCTTTATAACAAGAAACACGATCGGGGGCTAAAGTGACAGCAAGGCAGGCTTAAGCTGAAGCTATGAAAACCCAAGGAAACCCTGCAGGAAGCAGATCTTTATACTGAGGTCATCCAATGGGAGCAGACATGCAGATTCCCACACAGGTGAATGATAATCAGTTACAAGCTGACAGCAGGGAAAGACAGACAAAGCTATGCAGCTTGCATGGAAATAGATCAGAACTGCCTGAGCTGCAGCACTACTACTTCCAGCAATAGCTGCTGCAGCAGCGATCATTACACCTACCTATCTAATCTATACAGGGGGAACCTACCTATCTAACCTACGCTGGGGTAACCCACCTATCTAACCTACACTGAGGGAACCTACCTATCTAACCTATACTGGAAGAAGCTACCTATCTAATCTATACTGGAAGAAGCTACCTATCTAACCTATACTGGGGGAACCTACCTATCTAACCTATACTGGGGGAAGCTACCTATCTAACCCATACATGGGGAACCTACCTATCTAACCTATACTGGTGGAAGCTACCTATCTAATCTATACTGGGGGAAGCTACCTATCTAACCTATACAGGGGGAACCTACCTATCTAACCTACGCTGGGAGAACCTACCTATCTAACCTATACTGGGGGAAGCTACCTATCTACCCTATACTGGGAGAAGCTACCTATCTCACCTATGCTGGGGGAACCTACTTATCTAACCTATACTGGGGTTACCTACCTATCTAACGTATACTGGGGGAAACTACCTATCTAACCTATACTGGGAGAAGCTACCTATCTCACCTACGCTGGGGGAACCTACCTATCTAATCTATACTGGGGAAATTACCTATCTAACCTATACTGTGGGAAGCTACCTATCTAACCTATACTGGGGGAAGCTACCTATCTAATCTACACTGGGGGAAGCTACCTATCTAACCTATACAGGGGGAACCTACCTATCTAACCTACACTGGGGGAACCTACCTATCTAACCTATACTGGAAGAAGCTACCTATCTAATCTATACTGGGGGAAGCTACCTATCTAACCTATACTGGTGGAAGCTACCTATCTAGTCTATATTGGGGAAAGCTACCTATCTAACCTATACAGGGGGAACCTACCTATCTAACCTATACTGGGGGAAGCTACCTATCTAATCTATACTGGGAGAAGCTACCTATCTAACCTATACTGGGGGAACCTACCTATCTCACCTATGCTGGGGGGACCTACCTATCTAACCTATACTGGGGGAACCTACCTAGCTAACCTATACTGGGGTTACCTACCTATCCAACGTATACTGGGGGAAGCTACCTATCTAACCTATACTAGGAGAAGCTACCTATCTCACCTACGCTGGGGGGGACCTACCTATCTAATCTATACTGGGGGCAGCTACCTATCTAACCTATACTGGGGGAAGCTACCTATCTCACCTACGCTGGGGGAACCTACCTATCTAATCTATACTGGGGAAATCAAACTATCTAACCTATACTGGGGGAAGCTACCTATCTAACCTATACTGGGGGAGGCTACCTATCTAACCTATACTGGGGGAACCTACCTATCTAATCTATACTGGGGAAATCAAACTATCTAACCTATACTGGGGGAAGCTACCTATCTAATCTATACTGGGGGCAGCTACCTATCTAACCTATACTGGGGGAAGCTACCTATCTCACCTACGCTGGGGGAACCTACCTATCTAATCTATACTGGGGAAATCAAACTATCTAACCTATACTGGGGGAAGCTACCTATCTAACCTATACTGGGGGAGGCTACCTATCTAACCTATACTGGGGGAAGCTACCTATCTAATCTATACTGGGGGAAGCTACCTATCTAACCTATGCTGGGGGAACCTACCTATCTAACCTATGCTGGGGAACCTACCTATCTAACCTATACTGGGGGAACCTACCTATCTGATCTATACTGGGGGAAGCTACCTATCTGACCTACGCTGGGGGAACCTACCTATCTAACCTATAATGGGGAGAGCTACCTATCTGATCTATACTGGGGGAAGCTACCTATCTAACCTATACTGGGGGAACCTACCTATCTAATCTATACTGGGGGAACCTACCTATCTAACCTATACTGGGGAGAGCTACCTATCTGATCTATACTGGGGGAAGCTACCTATCTAATCTATACTGGGGGCAGCTACCTATCTAACCTATACTGGGGGAAGCTGCCTATCTAACCTACACTAGGGGAACCTACCTATCTAACCTATACTGGGGAGAGCTACCTATCTGATCTATACTGGGGGACGCTACCTATCTAACCTATACTGGGGGACGCTACCTATCTAACCTACGCTGGAAGAACCTACCTATGTAACCTATACTGGGGGAACCTACCTATCTAACCTATCCTGGCGGGAACCTACCTATCTAACCTATACTGGGGAGAGCTACCTATCTAATCTATACTGGGGGCAGCTACCTATCTAACCTATACAGGGGGAACCTACCTATCTAACCTATACTGGGGGAAGCTACCTATCTAACCTATACTGGGGAGAGCTACCTATCTGATCTATACTGGGGGACGCTACCTATCTAACCTATACTGGGGGAAGCTACCTATCTAACCTACGCTGGAAGAACCTACCTATCTAACCTATACTGGGGGAACCTACCTATCTAACCTATACTGGGGGAACCTACCTATCTAACCTATACTGGGGAGAGCTACCTATCTAATCTATACTGGGGGCAGCTACCTATCTAACCTATACTGGGGGAAGTTACCTATCTAATCTATACTGGGGGAAGCTACCTATCTGACCTATACTGGGGGAAGCTACCTATCTAACCTATACTGGGGGAACCTACCTATCTAACCTATACTGGGGAGAGCTACCTATCTAATCTATACTGGGGAAAGCTACCTATCTAACCTATACAGGGGGAACCTACCTATCTAACCTATACTGGGGGAAGCTACCTATCTAACCTATACTGGGAGAAGCTACCTATCTTACCTATGCTGGGGGGACCTACCTATTTAACCTATACTGGGGGAACCTACCTAGCTAACCTATACTGGGGTTACCTACCTATCTAACGTATACTGGGGGAAGCTACCTATCTAACCTATACTAGGAGAAGCTACCTATCTCACCTACGCTGGGGGGACCTACCTATCTAATCTACACTTGGGGCAGCTACCTATCTAACCTATACTGGGGGAAGCTACCTATCTAACCTATACTGGGGGAAGCTACCTATCTAATCTATACTGGGGGCAGCTACCTATCTAACCTATACTGGGGGAAGCTACCTATCTAACCTACGCTGGAAGAACCTACCTATCTAACCTATACTGGGGAGAGCTGCCTATCTAATCTATACTGGGGGAAGCTGCCTATCTAACCTTTACTGGGGGCACCTACCTATCTACAGCCATGCAAAGCCCCAGGGCCCCAGCCCAGCAAAGCACAGCCCTTAGCCCAGCAAAGCACAGCCCCCAGCAAAGCAAACCCCCCAGCCTAGCAAAGCCTCCTGGTCCCAGCAAAGCATACAGCCAAGCAAAGCCTAGTAAAGCCCCCAGCCCAGCAAAGCCCCCCAAATGCCCCCAGCAAATTGCCCAGCAAAGCTCCCAGCAAGTCACCTAGAAAAGCCAGGCCGGCTCAACATCACCGCCAGCCAAGCTGGCAAAGCATCACCGACCGTCAGCCAGGCCGGCACAGCATTACTTTCAGCAATGCCAGCACAGCATAACCACCAGCCCTGTACAGCACACAGGCCAGCCAGCTGAGGACAGAAGCCAGGTGAGGGGCTTATTTATGTGAAATACTGCCTATTGAATATATTTAACCACTTAACGTCCTGCTAGAGCCTCTTAATGGCTCCAGAATGTTTTTATAAGTCAGACAGTGCTACTGCTGCTGTGCCCGTGCATGCTCCCGCGCGTGCACACGCGCGCGCTCCCTCACTGATAAGAAATTATGCATGTTTTAAATGCAATTTTTTGCATCCCTTTTTCATCTCCATAGCAACGTGACATCACTGTGACTACAGAGGAAGAAGCATTTTAGATGGGAAAATGGATGAGAACATTTCCATCAAAAATGCGAAAATCTACCTGCTGGACCATTGACTTTCATTAACTGCATTGCAATCTGCAGCAGGCAGTCCATATTTCTTCTGCATCGCAGCACATTCGGAAAAACACATTCCATGGAAACAAATCCATTGAACTGCATTGGTTTCAGTGTTAATGTGCCCTAAATCATTCAGGATACCCACGTTGAAGTTAAATATCCTGGTTTTAGAATCCAAAATACTCTTTATATCTGTATATTGCTGTATATTGGTATTTAGCCCCGCCCTCCCACTGAGGCTTAGCTTAAGCTGATTATTATGCAGAATTAACCCCCCCCCCCCCCCCCCTCCCTTTCCCCAGAATTCTTCGAGACCAGAATTCTTTTTATACTGGCTTTAGAACTCTAAGGGTAGGTGCACACTTAGCAGAAACGCAAGCGTTGCGGAAAACACTGCGTTTTTATTGCTAATGGAAGTCTATGGGCTGCATGAAAAAAACTGGATATAAAAACCGTGTAGGCGTTTTGTATGCATGCATTTTTTAAAATGCTGGTGTTGTTGCATAATATTCAAAAATGCATCAAAAACGCACATATTGAAAGTCAATGGGAGCACAATGTATTGCGTTTCGTATGCGTTTTCATATATGCGTTGTTTCAAATCCCCGCTGGTGCTAGATACCGCAGGGCTGTGGAGTTCGAGTTGGAGTCGAGGAGTCGGAGCGATTTGGGAGTCGGTAGTTTCATAAACTGAGGAGTCGGAGTCGGGTGATTTTTTGTACCAAATCCACAGCCTTGGTAAGTATGAGACTAAGGAGTCAGATTCGAGGAGTCGGAGCCATTCAGGGTATCTGGAGTCAGAGTCGGAGTTGGGGTCGGTGGTGTCATAAACGTCGGAGTCAGAGTTAAAGTTGGATGATATTTGTACCGACTCCACAGCCCAAGATACCAGGGACTCTGCTGTATTATGTTATTTTGACTACAGTTCCTCTTAAACAGTCACAGAGCTCCACTTCCAGCACCGTTCCGAGATCCCGGGGGCAAAAAATGAATGGCTTCCTCTGCCGGCGCGTATGGCGCTGTAGGTTGTGAGGAGGCATTTTGGCAAGTCACAGACCATCACAACGAGAGTCATCATCCAGGAATCCCGGCCCACCGCACTTCAGCTTAATAAACCAAGAGCTATTTGGAAAAATTAGAAAATTTTGGAACGAGACGAGATGAATCAGAGAGGCCCCGGGGCGGCCAATTAATTTCTCGTGGTCAAATGAAAGCGATTGTCTTCCGCGGGGCTGGTAGGAGGAGCGTCAGTCAGCGCCGGTGCCTGCGAGGGGGAAGAGACGAGCAGTTACAACATTATTTTGGCAACTAATTGTCTGGGGAGGTTTCAGAGCCTAGGTGGTTGTGTGAGGGTACGATGTAATAATGGCTCTTTGTATGAGCTCTGTTTATGGCAGACGAGCGCTCAGAGGTCATGTTTCTTGTTGCTTCTACAGGTTTTTTCATTCTTCTTCTCAGATGCACAGATATGAAAATGTACCGACTTATTCCAGAGACTAGAGGCGCGGCATTCGAGTCGGCGTCGGGTGAGTTTTAGTTAATTGTTAACCCCTTCCTGGCTTCTAAACGTGACACATAATGATATAACATTTTTATACATACCTGGGGCTTTCCCCAGCCCCCTCCGCACCGATCGCTCCCATGCCGTCTTCCTCTGCCTCCTCGTTCATCGGGTAGAAGCCCAGTTAGCTTGGCCAGTAGGGGCCAGTTGGCGCAATCCAACAGCATGCACACGCCCATCTCACTCCTGTGGCTGGAAGCGTTATTTACCTGTGCAGTAGTACAGTGCAGGCGCAGAGCGCTCCTGGCCATGGGAGATGGGCGCACGCCAGCGGCCGGGCCATGCATGTGCAGTACGCCTCGACTGGCCAAGCTAACGGCACTTCTACCAGGCAGACATGGAGGTGGAGGAAGACGTTGAGGGAGCGATCGGTGCGGAAGGGGCTGGGGTAAGACATGTATAAAACTTTTATAGTATTACGTCTCAGGTTTCCTTTAAACCAGGGGTCTCAAACTCGCGGCCCGCGGGCCATTTGCGGCCCTCGATACAATATTTTGTGGCTCTCGACGGCAAAAGCTTTCTTATGGTTCGCTTCAGTGCTCCCAAGTAATCCGCCGCATCCCGCCGCTAAACGAGGGCTGCAGAGCCTCCAAATCGTCCGGGGGGCAATCCGCCGGCATTTCCTGAAAGGGACAGAGCTTTCAGCTTCAGCTCTGCCCCTCCTGACGTCAATCGCCGCACGGATCACCGCCTCTCCCCTCCCCTCTCTGTGAAGGAAAAGTGAGAGGGGCGGACAGAGGTGGCGATGCGCCGCGATTGTAAAATTCCTTATGCGGCCCAGCCTCATCCTGACTTTGCCTCCTGCGGCCCCCAGGTAAATTGAGTTTGAGACCACTGCTTTAAACAGAACCCGAGGATAAACTCAGCTAAGTAAAAGCATACTTACCAAAGAAGAGGAAAGCCAGTGGATCCTGTAGAACCTTCCCATGTCCTCTCCACCCCTCCACCACTTGCCAGGACCCTCCGGAGGATCTGGGCCACCCCCCTCTTCATGAATGCCATGCTGCTCCCGCATAAGCATGGCCGTGCCTGTGCAGTAGCACGGAGTCACTTGTGCATGAGTGGCTCTGATAAACTGCGTAGGTGAGGCAGGCGCAGTATGACCACACTTGTGTCTGAAGAGACGCACAGCCCCGATCTTCAACTCCTTGTTATATTTATTTGGGGAGGTCCGCGAGCAACAATGGAGGTTGGAAAATAAAGCAACTATAGGATTCAGAGGCTTCCTTCTTAAAGAGGATCTGTTACAATTAAAACGAGCCCCTGGAGGGTACTTACCCCAGGAGGGGGAAGCCTCTAAGTCCTAATGAGCCTTCCCTTGTCTTTCTCCGTCCCGGCAATCCGGTGCTGGCAGACTCCTCAATGCGGCAATGTAAATATTCACCTCCTGCGCAGACGCAGTAGCGGCTTTCCGTTCGGGCTCCAGCGAAAATAGCCGAGAACAGGTCTGCTCTACTGTGCAGGCGACTTGCTTGTTGTGGAGTTTCGGGGGCTGCCGGGCGGCTGAAGAGGACAGGGGAAGCCTCATTAGGAGGCTTCCCCATCCTGTGGTAATTACCCCCCAGAGGCTGTTTTATTTTTTACCGATTCTCTTTAAGTAAGAACGTGTTTGCCCGACATCATGCAGGTTGCTGTGTTGCATGCTCATGCCTATGAAAGCCTCCTCCTGGACACAGTTGTTGCGGTCAGTTCTGACCAGCTCTAGACTTGTGTGCTTTAGTTTCACCTTGGAATACTTGTTTGCTTGCCATGGTGATCAGGGCTGTTTGATTACTCACGCTTCTGCAACCTTGCCTGGATTTGGGCTCAGCTTTGGCTGGTTACCTGCCACATCCCTTACCTGGATTGTTAGCCGACCTGTCTTCAGCCTCACCCTCCAGACACCAATCTCCTCCTCCAATCCCATCTGCCTTCACCCAGTTTCATCCTCTACCTGTAACATTAATCTCTTCCTAAGTACAAGTCAAGGTTAGGGCAGCATGTACCCTAGATGGTAGTGTGATCTGAGGATGTGGTATGCACTGGGCAGCCCAGGAGACCCACTACAGATAGAAGAAAGCATGAGAGAGCACTGGCAGCGTGTAATATAACAGGAACTGCTCTAGTTGGACAGGTCTCACCCTCGCTCTTGTTTTTCTTCTATTAATCCCTTCCTGACACCTAACCTTAACCTCGTCCATCCCTAAAGCCTAACCTTAACCTCCACCTGTAGTGCTAACCTATTCTTACAATCTAATAGGTGAGGTGATATAATACACAGAAGGCTGGGAAGAGGACCTGTCCCATCAGGCTTACAGTCTAATAGGTGAAGGAGCACAGGATACATTAGGAGGGGAGAGGACTTGTCCCATCAGGCTTACAATCTAAGAGGTGAGGGAACACAGGATACAGTAGGAGGGGAAGAGGACCTGTCCCATCAGGCTTACAATCTAAGAGGTGAGGGAACACAGGATACAGTAGGAGGGGAAGAGGACCTGTCCCATCAGGCTTACAGTCTAATAGGTTAGGGGACACCGGATACAGTAGGAGGGAAGAGGACCTGTCCCATCAGGCCTACAATCTAAGAGGTTAGGGAACACAGGATACAGTAGGAGGGAAGAGGACCTGTCCCATCAGGCTTACAATCTAAGAGGTGATGGAATACAGGATACAGTAGGAGGGAAGAGGACCTGTCCCATCAGGCTTACAATCTAAGAGGTTAGGGAACACAGGATACAGTAGGAGGGAAGAGGACCTGTCCCATCAGGCTTACATTCTAAGAGGTAGGGAACACAGGATACAGTAGGAGGGAAGAGGACCTGTCCCATCAGGCTTACAATCTAAGAGGTTAGGGAACACAGGATACAGTAGGAGGGAAGAGGACCTGTCCCATCAGGCTTACATTCTAAGAGGTAGGGAACACAGGATACAGTAGGAGGGAAGAGGACCTGTCCCATCAGGCTTACAATCTAAGAGGTTAGGGAACATAGGATACAGTAGGAGGGAAGAGGACCTGTCCCGTCAGGCTTACATTCTAAGAGGTAGGGAACACAGGATACAGTAGAAGGGAAGAGGACCTGCCCCATCAGGCTTACAATCTAAGAGGTGAGGGAACACAGGATACAGGAGGAGGGAAGAGGACCTGTCCAATCAGGCTTACAATCTAAGAGGTGAGGGAACAGAGGATACAGTAGAAGGGAAGAGGACCTGTCCCATCAGGCTTACAATCTAAGAGGTGAGGGAACACAGGATACAATAGGAGGGAAGAGGACCTGTCCCGTCAGGCCTACAATCTAAGAGGTGAGGAAACACAGGATACAGTAGGAGGGAAGAGGACCTGTCCCATCAGGCTTACAATCTAAGAGGTGGGGGAACACAGGATACAGTAGGAGGGAAGAGGACCTGTCCCATCAGGCTTACAATCTAAGAGGTGAGGGAACAGTGGAGACAGTAGGAGGGAAGAGGACCTGTCCCATAAGGCTTACAATCTAAGAGAGATGAGGGAACACAGGATACAGGAGGAGGGAAGAGGACCTGTCCAATCAGGCTTACAATCTAAGAGGTGAGGGAACACAGGATACAGTAGGAGGGAAGAGGACCTGTCCCATCAGGCTTACAATCTAAGAGAGATGAGGGAATACAGGAGGAGGGAAGAGGGCCTGTCCCATCAGGCTTACAATCTAAGAGCGATGAGGGAACACAGGATACTGTAGGAGGGAAGAGGACCTGTCCCATCAGGCTTACAATCTAAGAGGTGGGGGAACACAGGATACAGTAGGAGGGAAGAGGACCTGTCCCATCAGGCTTACAATCTAAGAGGTGAGGGAACAGTGGAGACAGTAGGAGGGAAGAGGACCTGTCCCATAAGGCTTACAATCTAAGAGAGATGAGGGAACACAGGATACAGGAGGAGGGAAGAGGACCTGTCCAATCAGGCTTACAATCTAAGAGGTGAGGGAACACAGGATACAGTAGGAGGGAAGAGGACCTGTCCCATCAGGCTTACAATCTAAGAGAGATGAGGGAATACAGGAGGAGGGAAGAGGGCCTGTCCCATCAGGCTTACAATCTAAGAGAGATGAGGGAACACAGGATACTGTAGGAGGGAAGAGGACCTGTCCCATCAGGCTTACAATCTAAGATGTGAGGGAACAGAGAATACAGTAAGAGGGAAGAGGACCTGTCCCATCAGGATTGAACTTCATCCTAATCAGTAGTCGATACCCCCCTTTCCTCTAAGAAACTGTTACTTTCTCTCGAATAGGTTATCAGGGTGAAACCCCTCCCACAGTGTGATGTCAGGGCCATGGCCATGACCGTTTCCTGTCTGCGAACCTTACATGCAACCTTTTAGTCTATCACATGGTTGGTGTGTGTTTATAGACAGTGGTAGTCGGTGCTGACCTGCAGACTTTTGGTTGATCAAGCAACATGAACAAACTACGTGGCAAGTATCAATAATTTTGTGATCTATCTTGTATTTGTTTACCTCCTTTATTTGCAATGTCTTGACTTCTCCCCCCCCCCCCCCCCCCCCACCACTACTATCTTTTGGTAATGTTCCTCTTTAGATATAAATAGTGTTTTGTTAGTCTTATTATACAGCAGAGGAAGGGCTGATGGTTTGTTAGGTAGTCTATGCTGGATGATCTGGTTCTGGTTATCCTTCTCGTTATATCACCCTCCCCAATTATGCTGCAGTCACTTCCGACTCCAGGTACTTGAAGGGGAAAGATCTTGCCTTTTCTTCCTCTGACTCTGGGACATCCTTCCTGGTAACATTTGTAATTAATAAACTTGCAGCGTTTGAGCCTCGGCCTCCGTACCCCGGTGATAATGACTTCAGGTTCTGACCCGGGACTCCGATTGTTTCCCCCCAACTAGTGTCTATTACTTCTCAGGGGTACAAGAGGATTGCTTCCCCCACCTCCAGCTTCCTTCCTCGCTGCCCACTGGAGGTTTCAAGCCAGGGATTCTATTCCTGATCTGCTGGAAAGACTTCGGAATTATTCATAAGACGGAAAAGGCCACAAGTGGTCCCCATTTAAATGTTCTCCGGTCCAGAGTGTCCTCCTCATTGCCCACAGCAGCTGATTGGCATCCCATCGTTAGGTGACCATTTCAGGTCTGAAAATTAATCAGAAACAGAGAGTCTGAGAGCGGGCCACGCTGAAATTAATACGCTTTTGTCTTTCAAGTTTCTAGTGCTGATCTGGAGCAGGAAATTTCCCTATGCACAAATCTCCAGTGACTCCGGCAGGGCCAGTTCCAGATCAGATGCGGCCTGGGCAAAGGTTAAACTGGCCCAACCCTGACCCCCCTCGAATATAGCCGTATTAAGGTGTCCATCCACTGGCAGATGGTCAGCAGATTCAACCATCAGCTAGATCCCTCTCACATCAGATCTGATCAGAGAGGGATCTATTGCTACCGGTTTACTGTACACAAATTTATGATAGATTTCAGCATGCCTGCTAGGCCCCTAAGTCTCCTCCATATCCACCGGGGGCACCTGTACCCTGTGACACCACTGTATGTGAGTACATGTGGTGGTGTTACGTGGTACAAGCGCCCCTTGGTGGCCATGCAGAAAGACCCAGGACACAGAAGGAGGTGCACCAGCGGACAGGTGAGCCTGCATTACTCACCACCGGCTTGGGGGGGTGCATACTTTATGGGGGGGGGGGAGCAGAGCTGGTCCTAGACTTTGAGGCAAACTTGTGAGGATGCGTTCACCCCCCGCCCCTTCTCAATTTGGAATGAACGCACAGCAACCGACAATTTGCTCTGCATCATTTAATTCAAATGAAACACTGCTGCTCTCCCCTTCTCACTCACGGTCAGACTCCCCACAAAGCACAGCAAGCTGCTTTCCCACAATAATGACCTCTTCACCTCGCTCACAGTACAAAAATGCGCCTGATGCAAGTGTTTCACCTTGCTTTATGAGAGAACCGGCCCGGGCGGAGACCGCACAGAGATGTGTCAGTCGTCAGGAAATCGTTTACCACCGCTGTGCAACCGGCCAAGCTCTTACGAACGGGATTCAGCCACATGGATATCCATTCCAAAAATAGTGTATGGCCACCCCCTCTTCAGCTAACAGCCTTAGGTTGCCTTCATCCCACATCATCCCCCCAAAGTAGCAGCTTTAAGTGACCTTTGTTCCCCCAAATAGCAGCATTGGGAAGGATTTGAACTTTTTCCCCAAAATAGCATTAGGGCATCATTGTCATTGTCCCCTTTTTCTGGGCCCTTATCTGATTTATAGCAGAGTTCACTCTGGCCTGAAGGCATGTTCACAGAGGTGCCTGGCTCTTCTACTGACCACATATGCTATTGCTCCGTTGTTATTGTCTGATGAAGCGGGATCAAACCTGTGAAACGCGTTGCATATTTGGAGTTCATAAATAAAATCTATTGACTGTCTTTACTACAGTCGTCGTGTGTCTACTTGGAGGAGGTAAGTCCACCACTACCTCCTCTATTTACCAAGAATTTGGTTTTTTAAGCTAATTTAGCTTCCTTTTATCCTTTTGGTGCCTCTGTTCTCCTTAAGTTATGTACGTACATGTTGCCATGTCACAGCACAGAGACGTCACAGTACATTACCATATGGTCCGTGCTTATGGCATGGGCTATGCAGCAATGATAGGCAATGGCAATGCAATATGTGTGAAATGTCAATCATAGTTGCAATGCAACGATAGTCTAGTGACGTATTTCCTGTCTAGCTGGGAAGACGTCACTGAGCATGGGGGTGGAGCTAAGCATGTTACCCCGTCACCGAAGCCTGCCGCAGACTAATGTGCAAGAGTAAATGGTGTGGTGCGATTGTCCAGCCGCAAGCTCTCATGCCGTGGGAAAATCCTACCACACCATGGGCCATATGCTATTCACTTTTCTCATGAGTTCTCTCCCAGGAGATAATTTTTCATCTTAAAGGGACACTATGGCGAAAAATGTAAAATATGTGCAAACAGACAAATAA
The DNA here is from genome assembly GCF_040937935.1 of Hyperolius riggenbachi. NCBI lineage: Eukaryota > Metazoa > Chordata > Amphibia > Anura > Hyperoliidae > Hyperolius > Hyperolius riggenbachi. The sequence goes on from NC_090657.1 coordinate 231,051,830, forward strand.
GTACGTTTTTTTCCAGAGTAAAATGAGCCATAAATTACTTTTTTCCTATGTTCCTGCCACTTACAGTAGGCAGTAGAAATCTGACAGAAGTGACAGGTTTTGGACTAGTCCATCTCTTCAAGGGGGATTCTCAGGGATTTATTTATTTTCAAAAGCACTTAGTGAATGGCAGTTGCTCTGTCCAACTGCCAAAAAACTGTGTAGCGAGCAGGGAAGCTGGCCATCATTATTGTTTAAATCCTTTTTTAGGGAATATCTTTATAAAGAATAAAAGCCTTGCTGAGAATCCCCTATGAAGAGATGGACTAGTCCATAACCTGTCGGTAATGTCAGATTTCTACTGCCTACTGTAAGTGACAGCAACATAGGAGAAAAGTAATTTATGGCTCATTTTACTCTGGAAAAAATGTACTTCTTATTTGTATATGTTAGCACATATTTTAATTTGTACAATTTTTGGCCATAGTGCCCCTTTAACTTTTTAGCACTTTGCAATGGAAAAAGTACCAAAAGTAGGTGAAAAAAGTACTGTCAAAATTATTATGAGTATTTGTTTGCTTGCTGGGGGTGTGAAAGGCATTTTATTTACAAGTTGTGAAAATATCTCCTAGGAGAAAGCTCAGGTGAAAAGGTGAATTGCATATGGCCCCATGTGTGAAATCAGCCTAAATGATCGTTTCTTCATAGCATTGGGGAAAAAAAAGTTCCAAAGTTCTTAGCCTGCCCCTTGAACAAAAAAAAATCCTAAAAGCCATGAAACTGGGGTTTTTGAACAACAACAAAAATGTCTTCTGTACTGAACGACTGTAATAAATGAATCAATTCACTTTCTGAGCGTTTGATTTTTTAAGTAATGTGTAGAGCCACATAATGCTTAGCTGGAAACAGACTGACATCCCACTCTGCCTTTGTCTCCTCCCTGCACGTATCTCTGCAACTGATATCACAGCCACGGTAATCTATCTGTTGTTAAAAGCTCTGTTTCTCTTTGCACAGGCTCTGCAGTAACGGTTCATACTCCAGTACGTGACATTCCGCAGGAGAGATAGGACTAACACCCTCATCTCTCCCGGTTTCCTGGCCTTAACTGACACAGCAGGAGATCCATTCCTACAAAAGTAAATCTTCATAAGGGTGGCCATACATGGTACAATATTTTCATTTTTTTTCGATTAGATAATTTAGTTTGATTATTCTGTTAGATCGATTATAAAGATTTTTCCAGCATGTCCGATCTGATTTTTCTCGGAAAAACGGGATAATCGTTCGAATTTCTTGATCGAAAAAAAATATTTTCAACTTTCATTCGATTCGATCATTTAGATCGAATAAACGGGATAATTGAACATTTGTATTGTACCATGTATGGCCACCATACGTCATACAGGCTGTAGTCAAACACTAAAATTGCACATTAAATTCTATTATTTCATTGATCATACAATTGCTGAACTGATGTTTGAAAATCCTTTTAGTCAGCATGTTATCGGGCAGTGATCTGGACTATAGAGCAGCGCAGAAAAGCAGCTGCGACTGTGTCTTGCTGTAAGCTCAGAGCTTGCAGGATCTGTGTCCAAGACATGCCCCCTTTTAGCTGGAGAGGAGGAGATTAGGGTAGACAGGTCTGCAGCTGCCTCTCTTCTTTACCATAATCGGATGCAAAAAATAAATAAATTGCAAAACAAAGAAAAAAATATGACTGATTTATAAAGCACCAACATATTCCCTGGCACTGTACAAAGAAAGAAAACCAACAAGAGATGCATAATAATGCAGACAATGATATACATCAAACATGGACACATAAGACAGAACTGGCGATTACGACAAATGTAATATGATGAATAAAATGTATAAAAGAGTGTGAGATACAAAATGAATAACAGATTCCAAGACACAAAAGGGTGACTGTACACATTGCATGATAAATTAAAAAGTATTACTGTTTTTAAGTTAAAGGAAGGTATAGTGCATCCTCCGTTTGCAAGCATAATTATTCCTAGAAACATGCTTGTAATCCAAATAACTCTTATATCAAAACAAATCTCCCCAGAATTAACTATAACTAACAGAAACTTTGCTATTTGTTGGCTTGTCCCAACCTTTTTTTTGATGGTGGGTTTAAAGAGACACTGTAGAGAGGAAACTTTACATCCTACCGGGGGAAGAGGAAATCAAGCCCCATGAGTTACTGCACTGGATGAAACCCAACCTAGTGACGCCTCTCCATTATGTTCTACTCCTATAACAGGATTCTCCTTTCTATAATAGAGACGACACCCACATTAGAAAAAATGATGTTTTATTCGCCTGGGGTTTCGCCTTTTGCATTGGAGGGTCTGTGAGAATGTCGGGGTGAGATTTGGACTCTTTGTCATCCGTCCTCATTCTTGTGGCCAAAAGCAAAGAGCTGATTCTGGGAGATTCTCTGTATCTATTTCAAACATTGCATTATCTTAAAACACACTCAACTCCCAATAAAAAAAAAAAACATGCCCGGATCTCATTTCACTTGGACGGAGTACAAATGTATCGCTTGGATCTGGGACAAATCCCTCGGTCATGTCTCTCGCTTTGTAAACGAGAGCAATCTTTTTATGAGGTGGGGGGGTCTTAGCACTCATTTCACAGCTCTATCCCGATAGCACGCTGCACTCTAAGGGGGAGGTGCGGGCGTCCGGGGGTTGACAAATAAAAGCATACAGCGTCCCGTGAACGTCCGTTGCATTAAGCTGTCTCTTATTTCGTAAATTGTTCCCCTTTGGAACATATCTCGGCCTCGCTTGGATGACTTCTGTTTACTCCTGATATTACTTAATGGAGATGAATGAGTGACGGGTTTGGCCCATGCCTAGCGAATGGCGAAGCTGTGGCTTCCCCCCAGCTGCACGGCGAAGCTGGAAGAGAGGGAGTCTGGCAACAGCGAGGCCCATTAAGTCACTAATATAATATGCATGGTTCCCCATAAGTCTCTAGCAGCATGGGAGCTGATTTATCAGTGTCTGCAGAGCCCTCACTGACTCAGAGACAGCCACCGCTGCTGCAGCCATCACATGAGTTCCGATGTGCGTGTTCAGTCGGTGTTTGCTGCCGAAGGGTTAGAAATATCAGCCTACAGCAGGGGTAAAGGAGGCCCTTCATTACTCATTTTATCGGATTGGCTGAGTATTGGTTATGTTCCATTCTGCTCGATCCATAGAAAGTGTCTTGAACCAAAAAATGTACTGGATTGGGCAGGGTGAAATATATTGGTTGACCATAAAGAAATCAGCTACTGTTTCCATCATTTCAATCGACACAGAATTCATTTTTGGTTATAGGAGAATCGCCAAGAACTCGCTTGCAGTGTGGGGGCTACTAGTGGATTTCACTTACAATCAACCACACGATTTTTGGTTGCCCAATAAAGTTGATCGCCTAATCTCTCAAAAGAAATTAAAGCAATGTATGGGCACCTTTTAGTGATAGATAATGTTAAGGGTAAAGGTTAGTGTTGGGCATACAGTAGGGATAAAGGTTAGTTTTGGGTGTACAGTAGGGGTAAAGGTTAGTGTGGGGCATACAGTAGGGATAAAGGTTAGTGTTGGGCATACAGTAGGGGTAAAGGTTAGTGTTGGGCATACAGTAGGGGTAAAGGTTATTGTTGGGCATACAGTAGGGGTAAAGGTTAGTGTTGGACGTACAGTAGGGATAAAGGTTAGTGTTGGGTGTACAGTAGGGAAAAAGGTTAGTGTTGGGCATACAGTAGGGGTAAAGGTTAGTGTTGGGCATACAGTAGGGTAAAGGTTAGTGTTGGGCATACAGTAGGGTAAAGGTCAGTGTTGGGCTTACAGTAGGGGTAAAGGTTAGTGTTGGACGTACAGTAGGGGTAAAGGATAGTGTTGGGCATACAGTGGGGATAAAGGTTAGTGTTGGACGTACAGTAGGGATAAAGGTTAGTGTTGGGCATACAGTAGGGATAAAGGTTAGTGTTGGGCATACAGTAGGGTAAAGGTCAGTGTTGGGCATACAGTAGGGGTAAAGGTTAGTGTTGGACGTACAGTAGGGGTAAAGGATAGTGTTGGGCATACAGTGGGGATAAAGGTTAGTGTTGGGCATACAGTAGGGATAAAGGTTAGTGTTATTCATACAGTAGGGGTAAAGGCTAAAGTTAGTAATATAATTGTGTATGCCATACAAGTTCTCGTCTGATTCATTCATAACTTGAAAGGGAGGAGAAAGTTTGTCAAATTTACTGAACATTTGCGCATGTATGTTTGTTTATTTTATTTATTTATTTTTAGTGTGAAAGTTCACATGTGGATAATATGAAATGCAAGAAAACGAGGCCTTCATTTGCATCTCGACTATATTTAGTGTTGGTTGAAAGAACTCCCCATCTTCGCACTGATAAAATCGCAGTGCGGCTCTGCACATGGCAGACCGGCAGCAGTGCGCATCAGATTATTCTGAATGAAGCGATCACTCATCTGCTAGCAAGAAGGGGAGTGGAGAGGTTTCTATAAACTCTGCTTCCGGGAGCCTGTCTCTCGCCTCTTGTCCTCCGAGGACGCTGATAGAAAAATAAGTCTGCTTCCAACAGACAAGGCTCAAATCCCTCGTAAATTTCACAAAGTTGATTAAGTTTCATGTCCTTTCCTCCCGTTGAAATGGCGGCAGGCTGTTTGGGGGCAGGATACACGCCGGTAGTGCTTCCTCGCTGTAACTCTAGAAGCCGAGCAGGGGTCCCAAACTCACGACTGACACCATCGCCGCGCTCTAATTAACCAACCGCCCCGCTGAGCCGAGACTAATCAAAATAAGATATGAAAGGAAGCCAGGTTCCAGACTCTTGTTTCCTCCTCCCGCGCTCCAGCCGTCTTGGAGACGGTGTGCCCTCGCTGGGCGACCGTATACCTTGCGGTTGCTCTTGGCAAATCTCGGCGACTTCACGTGGCTGGGTTTTACCTATGCGATGTGTATGATTCATGGCCCCCGGACAGTGTTGGGCTGTATGCGGAGTATTTATTTTACTCTCGCGTGGCGCCGCGCGTACGAAGCAGCTGATATAGGTCGCGCAACATAACACGCCGCGAGTGATGTATAGAGGATATAGCGGATCCGTGCCTGAAACAAGGTATACAGTCCTGAGCGGCAGAGGCGGTAATATAGCTGCTGTTTACATTGAAAGTATATGGAGAGTTTCCAAGGTCATTTGCACATCTACTTCCCTGCTCCCTGCACAAGGTAAACAGCCAAAGCTGGCCAAGTTTAATGAAGCCAAATACCTGTTTTTACCCTCAGAAATGTGATCATGTGACCTACAGAGTGTTTTTAAAACTAGTGTATAGATGCTATAGTACCATCTAACAGACTCCAGGATTCTCTCCTCATCTCTTTTTCTTAGGCATAGCTGAACTCTAGATTTATCTTGATAATCAAAGTGCTCAGAATGCTATTTTTAATCTGTGAAATGAGGCTTCTGCAGTTATAAAATCCTAACGTGACATTTTGATCACAAGACCAGAAGCAGAGAGCTCAGTGAGCAGGGTTGAGACTCTGTGGGCGTGGCAGCTGCTTACATCTGGATTACATCATTCCCACTGTTCAGACTGGCAAGAAGGAAGGCACAGAATGAGTCTGTCTGAGGAGATTGCAGTTATTACACCCAGAGTCCACCTGAAAACGTTTTGCCCCAGAACCTTCTGTCATGCTGCTCCTACATTATGGAACTCCTTACCTCAGTAGATCGGGACAGCTCAATCTCTGGATGTGTTTAAATCCAGGCTGAAAACCCACCTGTTCAGTTTGACATTTCCACACTTCATCCTACTACCAATTACTGAATCTGAGAGAGCCTAAGCACTTTGAGTCCTATGGGACAAGCGCTATAGAAATGTTATTGTTATTAAGACATTGCAGATACTTGATATCAGCTAATAAAGTACCTTACAGACAGATAAAGAAATAAAATAAATGTATAGAATTGCTGTTCATCCTTTCTTGTTCCCGAGGAAGTGGAAACTTGCCCACAAAATGCATCAGCCTAATTCAAGCTATCTACACATTACAATGTAATATATTATGTGTCCTTGTCCTCTGGCATTGAGGCTACTTTCACACTGACATGTTGCCCTGTGTCTGACAATATCATTGCATAGCAAATGTGATGGGACAATTTCTTAAACAATCTACTGTATAATCAATCGGATCGCATGCCATTAGTGGTGCCAATGGATGGCAAATGTTTGTTCTATCGATCAATTCAGTTTTTTTTATTTCGGAATATTTGATTGCTTCTATTAGTCTGATTGGATTGCTTACCTTTTTCTCCTTCTCATTGGTGGGCCCAAACTATGATTTCCAATCGGTCACAACGATGACTGACAATGAGCACCTTTAGAAAATTGCAACCTTCCGAAAGTGTCTGTGGAGGAGCTGCCTGACCGGGGACTTTGACAATAATTCATTGGACGTCTGCTAGTCAAAGATACAAGTAACCTCTGAGCTTGAGAAGTAGGTGGTGGAAAGATTCTACTTGTAGGCCCCCAAATCACAATTGCATGATTTCAGGAAAGTTCCTAAAACTTCTGTATGGGAGTGTACTCTCTCTTCTACTTCCAGCTAAATGACCTCTTTGTTTTCTGCTTTCTGTAGGCTCAAAGGATTAATCTCCGATACAGCAGCTAAGCTGCTGGGAGTGCTTTCCACATGATCAGGGTTAGATCTAAAGGTGGCTATATACGATACAATCATATTGATTTTGTAACGATTGGTGTCAGCACGCAGAGAGAATCTGATTATTGGCGATCTGCAGTATCACCAAGAATACAGATATATACCCGATTATTGATGATCTGCAGAATCACCGATAATACAGATATATTACTAACCTCTGGACACCTTTATAATGTAAGTGTTTGGTGCAACAGTAATAACTTTGAGTGAGGACCACCCGAGGAGCAGGTGGTCCTTGGCAGTATGAGAAATACCTCCCTTTGGAAGTACAGAGATCTTGCAGCAGCCTGAGACATCCAAGGGGGCGGAGTCTCAGGCTGAATAGCAAGAAGACCCGGTGACTAGTGACCCCTGGAAGATGGGCGTCACAAGCAGGTCTGGAGAATAACACAAATGATAATACAATTCCCTAGTCTTGGGTGTGAGATCCGTGGTCTCAGCACCCTGGAACTAGTCTGGAATATAACACAAATGATAATGCAGTTCCCTAGTCTTGGGTGTGAGGTCCGTGGTATCAGCACCCTGGAACTAGTCTGGAATATAACACAAATGATAATACAGTTCCCTAGTTTTGGGTGTGAGGTCCTTGGTCTCTACACCCTGGAACTAGTCTGAATAATAATACATTGATAAACAAAAGTAATCTGGCTCAGCGTGAATTCCCAGGTCCTCCTGGTTCAAACACACTGTAGGATCTGACTAAGTCTGAGTGCTTCCACGTAAGTGTTCGCAATGGCAGACAATCAGCAACTGGCAAGCAAGCTGTATACATAGTTGCAGGACTCTGCCGCCCCGCCCGGGCCACTCAGCCAATCAGGAGTCCAGCAGGAATCAGCTGATCGTCCTGATCAGCTGATCCATCTCCAGCTGGTATAAAGGTCCTGACTTCTGGCGGGTGCGCGCGTAGCTCTCCATGCAGGTGCACTAACAGACCCAGCCACACCAGACACACACTGCTGCGTGCAAACCGCCGCGTTAGACGCGGAAACAGCCACCTTGCTGGCAGTACATGCGGCTGCTTTTCCGCGATCTATCATAGTGTCAGACGCATGCTGCTGCGTACAAACTGCCGCGCTGGACGCGGAGCCAGACGCCTTGCTGTCAGTACACGCGGCGGCTTTTCCGCGATCTATCATAGTGTCAGACGCATGCTGCTGCGTACAAACTGCCGCGCTGGACGCGGAGCCAGACGCCTTGCTGTCAGTACACGCGGCGGCTTTTCCGCATTTTCTCACAGATTTTCTATTTTTATTTTTTTTTTCAATTGCATACCAAATTAAAAAGATCAAGAAATAATCAGGGTTTTTTTTTGTTTGTTTGTTTTTTTGTTTTTTTAGGGGGTAGAAAAATCTTATTGTCTGTGTTGGAAAAGTCAGATAGAAAGATACAAAACCTGACATTTTTAATCAATTGTTTGTTATTTTTGAAAAAATCGATCATAAGTGTATGATATATTGGTTCGATTTCTCTGATTATTTGATCAAGCGGATAAAATTGATCAGATTTATCTGGTCGAAAGAAAAATCCTAAAAAAATGTGTATGGGCACCTTAATACAGATCGTCAATGAGATTATTAATTCAAAATGATGCAAATAATATGTTAATTTTATAGAAAGATATGCAGCTTATAAAGAGAAAAATCAGATGCAGAGAATATTTGGAACGATTGAGCAGATCGTTCTCTATTGCCGATTTCAAAATTACATTTGCGTACAAACAATCTAAAAACAACTCAAAATGATTAGCATGTCATAGATCATCTTTATCATTCTATCCTGAAATTCTGAAGCGCAAAATGCTGTATGACCGTCCTCCCTCCTCCTGGCTGACCCACATTCTTCTTCCTCTAGTTTCCATGTTGGAGTCACTTCTAAACATTGGCCATTTTAAGTGTTCATTCACTAAAGAAGCTTGCCTCATTAAGGTGTAGTGATTAGTTTTCACAGTGAGAGTGCTGTCCTATCACTTCAGTCCTTAAGTTATCACCTCCGTAGTTATTCTTACATGCAGTAGATGGGGAGGGGAGGAGCACACACAGGCAGGATTTAGCTCCACCCCTCCTGTTGCCAGGAGGATTACAGCTAGCCTGTGTAGGACAGCCAGGGAAGGAGAGTGCCCCCCGCTGAATAAATGTGCTGTAATACCTGCAAAACCTTCTGCTAGCACTAGGCTAGCTAGTAAATGTGTCCTGCACCCGCCGCTCCCCTGTGATCCCCCGTGTATACATTACCCCCCCCCCCTGGATCCAGCGATCGCGCAGCCTCCCGGCACAGCTCTGGTCTCTCTATGGGGAGGATCGGGTTTGCTCATGACGTCATGTGCGATCCTCCCCATAGTGAAGACCGGAGCTGTCCGGGGAGGCTGCGGCGATCGCTGGATCCAGTCGGGATAATGTATAAACGGGGGGATCGGAGGGTGCAGGACACATTTACTAGCTAGCCTAGTGCTAGCAGAAGGTTTTGCAGGTATTACAGCACATTTATTCAGTGGGGGGCACAAAGTTGCATCACCTCCTGAGCGGCGTAACGCTCAGGAGGTCTGACAGACCCGTCGTTTGCTACAGTATGGCGTGTGCATGCGCCTTTAAAGACAGGAGTTGAGTTTAGTGAATTGTGACCATTATCTCTTCTTTGAACAATCTTCTGCACTCCTCATGACCTGAGACTGATAAATCCTTCAGTAACCGGTGTCATATAATAAGGATCAGCGAATAGAGCTGTGATAAACTGCAGTCAAACAGTGAGGATTCAGAGGTGAATGATAGAACGCTTAGGTCATTCCCAGTTTCAGTTTAGCCGCTATGTGCTGGTTTGGTCGAAATCGCGATTCTGAGTGACAGAAAAATCCAAATATCTTTTTTCTATTTATTTATGTATATATTTTATTTTATTTCCAAATCGGCTCTATTGACTTTACGGCAGCAGCAGAAGGTGGGGTGGAGAAAGGCAGACACAGTAAATACACTTTAAGAGCGCGCTGGCTCGAGTCCGTTATAAAAAAATATCGGACTGGATGTGATGTTTGCCTTGTTGACGATGGACCCTAATTCTCGCCCTGCCGCTTACAAACGCTGCATAGAATTCGCAGCCCAGTCTTTCCAGGAATATCACGCTATACGCTGCGCGTTCGTCCAATAACCCAGGCATCGTGTTCCTCTAAAGCAAGCAAGTTGTTTGCTGGAACAACTTTACCCGTGTTCAGGGGTTTGTTTGTTTTTTTTCAAAAAATTTGCCTTAATTAATTCGCAATTAAATCCCTCCAAAATGTGTTCTATGTATATACCTTAAAAAAAAACAAAAAGAGAAAGAGAGAGCTTGAGTTTGCCGCCGCAGAGCGCACTATCGGGAATACTGGCGTCCTTGATGTGTTAAGTGTAACCTGCGCCACTATGAGAGGGTGATTTATTAGGAAGGGGTTATCTGCCTAGGAGCTGTCATTCTACATTACTGATACCCTCTGGCTGGGCCCTATCGGCTAAATGTAGTATTCATTTAATATTTAATTGCCTCTCACATTCCCCTGGAAAAAATAACAGGAAGAACGCCCTTACACCCAGTCTCCCGGCCTCCTAGAATCCCAGCGCAGTTACCGGGAAAGGCAGACGCCATGTAGGGAGGGAAAATAATGATTGGCCCGTGGTGTAATGCCTGGACTCTGGAGAAAATTACCCCCTTTCAAATAGTTTTCCATGATGCTCTTGTCAGCAGGCCTGACGCAAAGAATGTGTCTTTTTATTGGCCAGGGAAAACATACCTGCTCGCTGCGCAATGTTCCACCGCCGACTCCACCATGGAATGCAGGTTAAGGTGAAATTATCCAAAATGACCCACTCGTTAATTGTGGATTAGCCGGAGGAGGCTCGGCTGTCTTACCTGTGCGCCGTAGCCAGTCAGGCAATGAGAAAACAGTTTACTTAAAGTGGATCCGAGATGAACTTTTACTCCTTGCATAATTGTGTTCCTTACATATAGTTTATAGGGCATTCCTCAAGCCAAATACTTGTTTTGTTTTGTTTTAATACCCTAATTTCCTATAAACTAAACAAGCCACACCCACAGCTTCTCCAGAGTGCCTTGGCGCTTGCAAGGGATTGTGGGATTTCAGTCTGGGCAGGTGAAAAAGGTGTTACTAGCTATAGATTTCAGAGGCAGAGTTTTCACAATCAATCAATCATTCAAGGTATTTTCAATCTGTTGGCCCTTATACTACATAGATTTGGTAAATCTGTACAACCAAGATTGTATGGTGTGTGTTGAGCTTAAGAGTGGGGTTTTCACAGAATATGCAGATTAGCATGCCTAGATACAGATAAGCTTGCCTGTGTGTGTAATTGTGTAATAGTGACAAGCAGAAAACATGTCTGCTCCCATTGTATCACAGGAAAAAATATTAATATACTGTTGAAGCTGTTTGAAGATAGATTTGCTGTGTAAACTATCTAAACTTTAGATAAGATATATAGACAAGTCACTTGTTATATTTAGTTTTTCATCTCGGATCCGCTTTAAGGTACACCTGAAGAGAAAGGGATGTGGAGGCTGCCAAATTTATTTCTTTTTAAACAATACCAGTTGCCTGGCTGTCCTGCTGATTTATTTGGCTGCAGTAGTGTCTGAATCACAAACAAGCATGCAGCTAAACAAGTCACACTTCAGTCAGAGCACCTAATCTGCATGCTTGTTCAGGGGCTGTGGCTAAAGGTGACCACTAACTGTCCAATTTCTAGCAAAAAAATCGTTCGAGCGATCAGAAATTCTGATCAGATTGGTTGTAAATAATCTCTATTGATGAGCACAACAGATTACAAACGATTATAAAAACAGTCGTCCGATTTGGATTTTTGTCAAATCAAAATTTGAATTTTTTTGTTGGTTGTGATAGATAGGAAGCAAAGATTGGTTCGTTGGTGGTGTAGTGAACGATTTTTCTTCCGATCAGAATTTTCTGATCGCTCGAACGATTTTTCACTAGAAATTGAACCGTTAGTGGCCACTTTAAGGCTGCATTCACAGTGGTCATTTGCATAATGCATGTGTTATAATGAGTGTGAACTGCAGTGTAAACTGGACATACTGTAGACCAGGGGTGCCCATTAAGGTGGCCACTAACGGTCCAATTTCTAGCGAAAAATCGTTCGAGCAATCAAATCCTGATTGGAAGAAAAATCGTTCGCTACACCAACAACGAACCAATCTTTGCTTCCTATCTATCACAACCAACAAGAAAATCCAAATTTTGGTTTGACAAAAATCCAGCGGACGACTATTTTTTATAATCGATTGTGCCCATCAACTGAGATTATTTTCAACCAATTTGATCAGAATTTCTGATTGCTCGAATGATTTTTCGCTAGAAATTGGACCGTTAGGTAGATCGTGATCTACCGGTAGATCGCAAAGGCCTTCATGGTAGATCCCGACCACACTATATTTTTCATTCTATATAAACAAGTGTGCTCCTAAAATTGTACATAGGTAGATCATTTTGACTTGCTAATTTTTTTAAAGTAGCTCACAAGCCGAAAAAGTGTGGTCCCCCTGCTGTAGACTGTAATACAAAGCCTGCATGCAGCCAGTTAGAATAACACGATCCGGTACAAAGCTGTACTGTGAACAGGCCCATAGAGTTGTATGGGCAGTGAGTTATTATTATTATACTGCAATGCAACTGAGCACTGTGATCAGCCCCAACAGTATTAGAGACAGAGGATCAGCAGCACAGCCAGGCAATCTGCATTGTAGTTTTAGCGTTGCAGTGGGATGCAATGCTCCTGTGGCATCCTATTGCGACAACAAATTACTAACATATGTCCCACCGGGTGATGTACTCCCTGCCGGCCAGGGCCATATGCATAGCCCCGCCCCCCGCTCAGTGATGTACTCCCTGCTGGCCAGGGCCATATGCATAGCCCCACCCCAACTCAGTGATGTACTCCCTGCTTGGCAGGGTCATATGCATAGCCTCGCCCTCGGCTCAGTGATGTACTCCTTGCTGGGCTGGGTCATTTGCATAGCCCCACCCCACTCAGTGATGTACTCCCTGCTTGGCTGGGTCATATGCATAGCCCCGCCTCCACTCAGTGATGCACTCCCTGCTGGGCAGGGTCATATGCATGGCCCCGCTCTGTAATGTACTCCCTGCTTGGCAGGGTCATATACATAGCTCCGCCCCCCCTCAGTGATGTACTCCCTGCTTGGCAGGGTCATATGCATAGCCCCACCCCAACTCAGTGATGTGCTCCCTGCTTGGCAGGGTCATATGCATAGCCTCGCCCTCGGCTCAGTGATGTACTCCCTGCTGGGCTGGGTCATTTGCATAGCCCCACCCCACTCATTGACGTTCTCCCTGCTGGGCTGGGTCATATGCATAGCCCTGCCCCCCCGCTCAGTGATGTACTCCCTGCTGGCCAGGGTCATATGCATGGCCCCGCTCAGTAATGTACTCCCTGCTTGGCTGGGTCATATGCATAGCCCCGCTTAGTGATGTACTCCCTGCTGGGCAGGGTCATATGCATAGCCCCACCCCCACTCAGTGATGTACTCCCTGCTGGCCAGGGTCATATGCATGGCCCCGCTCTGTAATGTACTCCCTGCTTGGCAGGGTCATATACATAGCTCCGCCCCCCTCAGTGATGTACCCCCTGCTGGGCAGGGTCATATGCATAACCCTGCCCCCCCGCTCAGTGATGTACTCCCTGCTTGGCAGGGTCATATGCATAGCCCCCACCCCAACTCAGTGATGTGCTCTCTGCTTGGCTGGGTCATTTGCATAGCCCCACCCCACTCAGTGATGTACTCCCTGCTTGGCTGGGTCATATGCATAGCCTCGCCCTCGGCTCAGTGATGTACTCCCTGCTGGGCTGGGTCATTTGCATAGCCCCACCCCACTCAGTGATGTACTCCCTGCTTGGCTGGGTCATATGCATAGCCCCGCCTCCACTCAGTGATGCACTCCCTGCTGGGCAGGGTCATATGCATGGCCCCGCTCAGTAATGTACTCCCTGCTTGGCAGGGTCATATGCATAGCCCCGCCCCCCGCTCAGTGATGTACTCCCTGCTGGGCAGGGTCATATGCATAGCCCCGCTCAGTGATGTACTCCCTGCTGGCCAGGGTCATATGCATAGCCCCACCCCCACTCAGTGATGTACTCCCTGCTGGGCAGGAAGTACGTCACTGGTGTTCTTGCCGATTTGCACATGCGCGCTGCGCTCTGATATTTACACTACGTGCATCGCCCATAGATTTCCATTACCCCAAGCACCGTGCATTAAGGGTGGTGCTTGCGGTAACGCTCTGCTGTCAGGTCAGGTACTTCCAGCGCACTGCAACAGACCGCAATAAGTGTGAAAGACTCCATAGACTTTCATGGCTTTTGCGGCCCCTTGCAGTAAAATAGGGTAACGCAATGCAGGTTTACCCCACTAGTGTAAAATGGGCCTAAAAATGAAATGCAGCCTTCAGTATTTGCCTTCCCGTGTAGACTAGGGCTGGTCTGGGGACAGGCAGTGTTACCTGCTGGCCGGCAGTCATTCCCATCCACAGCTTCAGTACAGGTCACCTCCCATCGGCTGTCACATGTCATCACATTACAGAGGGAAAGCTGCGATTAGAGATGGACAGACAGGTGTTCTGGCCCACAATGGGGGGAATAGCACAATGCTGGTAAAGTGATGTGCGCATATCGGCGAGCATCCTGATATTACGCTGCATAACATGCAATGTGCAAGTAGCGCAATCTATCACACACATCACCAGTGTAGCATGCGCCGCACAGCCTGCATCTTGTGTACATAACGCCGGTTACACTGTCTGTGCCATGCATGTTATGCAGCTTCCGCTTCTCCACTAAAATATAAGTGCACAGGTCAGTTTTACCGCAGTTTCACTCATGAGCTGCAGCAATTCTCTCCCCATGGGATTCATCTGCAGCCTTTACTTCTTTTGGTGGATGCAGCCCTTGCTTGTTGCTGGGGACATGGACAACATTATTATGGGGGACAATGGCTGTACTTGCATTCTACAATACTTTAAGATGTTAAAAAATGCAAGTCCAGGTTTATATCTGCCCCGGGTCATCCGTCTTGTGGATCCCCTTTTATGAACAGCTGCCCCCTCCCAATCCATGTCCAGCCCCCTCTTCCATGTGTAACATCCATGTGCAGCAGCCTCCTCCTATTCCATGTGCAGCCCCGCAGCACCCTCTTCCATGTATTATATCCATGTGCAACAGCCCCCCTCCTATTCCATGTATTATATCCATGTGCAACAGCCCCCTCCCATTCCATGTGCAGCCCCCTCTTCCATGTATTATATCCATGTGCAACAGCCCCCCTCCCATTCCATTTGCAGCCCCCTCTTCCATGTATAACATCCATGTACAGCAGCCCCTCCCATTCCATGTGCAGCCCCCTCTTCCATGTGTATCATTGATGTGCAGCAGCCCCCTCCCATTCCATGGGCAGCCCCCTCTTCCATGTGTAACATCCATGTACAGCAGCCCCCCTCCCATTCCATGTGCAGCCCCCTCTTCCATGTATAACATCCATGTACAGCAGCCCCCCTCCCATTCCATGTGCAGCCCCCTCTTCCATGTATAACATTCATGTACAGCAGCCCCCTCCCATTCCATGGGCAGCCCCCTCTTCCATGTGTAACATCCATGTACAGCAGCCCCCCTCCCATTCCATGTGCAGCCCCCTCTTCCATGTATAACATCCATGTACAGCAGCCCCCCTCCCATTCCATGTGCAGCCCCCTCTTCCATGTATAACATCCATGTACAGCAGCCCCTCCCATTCCATGTGCAGCCCCCTCTTCCATGTGTAACATCCATGTACAGCAGCCCCCTCCCATCCCATGTGCAGCCCCCTCTTCCATGTATAACATCCATGTACAGCAGCCCCCCTCCCATTCCATGTGCAGCCCCCTCTTCCATGTACAGCAGCCCCTCCCATTCCATGTGCAGCCCCCTCTTCCATGTGTAACATCCATGTACAGCTGCCCCATTCCATGTGCAGCCCCCTCTTCCATGTATAACATCCATGTACAGCAGCCCCTCCCATTCCATGTGCAGCCACCTCTTCCATGTGTAACATCCATGTACAGCAGCCCCTCCCATTCCATGTGCAGCCCCCTCTTCCATGTGTAACATTCATGTACAGCAGCCCCCTCCCATTCCATGGGCAGCCCCCTCTTCCATGTGTAACATCCATGTACAGCTGCCCCCTCCCATTCCATGTGCAGCCCCCTCTTCCATGTATAACATCCATGTACAGCAGCCCCCCTCCCATTCCATGTGCAGCCACCTCTTCCATGTGTAACATCCATGTACAGCAGCCCCTCCCATTCCATGTGCAGCCCCCTCTTCCATGTGTAACATTCATGTACAGCAGCCCCCTCCCATTCCATGGGCAGCCCCCTCTTCCATGTGTAACATCCATGTACAGCAGCCCCCTCCCATTCCATGTGCAGCCCCCTCTTCCATGTATTATATCCATGTACAGCAGCCCCTCCCATTCCATGTGCAGCCCCCTCTTCCATGTATAACATCCATGTACAGCAGCCCCTCCCATTCCATGTGCAGCCCCCTCTTCCATGTGTATCATCCATGTACAGCAGCCCCCTTCCATTCCATGGGCAGCCCCCTTTTCCATGTGTATCATCCATGTACAGCATTCTCCACCCATTCCATGTGTAGCCCCCTCTTCCATGTGCATCATCCATATACAACAGCCCCTCCCATTCCATGGGCAGCCCCCTCTTCCATGTGTACCATTCATGTACAGCAGTCCACATTCCATGTGCAGCCCCCCCTCCATGTGTAACATCCATGTACAGCAGCCCCCCTCCCATTCCATGTGCAGCACCCCCTCCATATGTAACATCCATGTACAGCAGCCCCCCTCCCATTCCATGTGCAGCCCCCTCTTCCATGAACCTCGACTAACAATGATAATTATTGCCATGACTGGGTCTCTTTAAAGCCAGCTGAAGTCTCTCCTGTATACTGTGAGCGTCCATCACTGGAGGAGATGGGAAGGAGTGGATTATGCTTATGTCTCTCCTGTCATCGCTGCATTGTTCCTCACTGTACTGCAGAGCTGGCAGAGAGCACAGAGCCTTCTGAAAGACAGAGGGAGGAATGGGAGGCTCATCATCAGCCAAGGAATCCATCCTGCACAGCAGCAAGCAAACCCGAGCTATTCACTAACACTGATGTGCTGCAACCTGGGGACCCGGCAAGCAAACCCGAGCTATTCACGAACACTGATGTGCTGCAACCTGGGGACCCGGCAAGACTTCCACCGCCAAGGCTGAACTATTTCCTAAAGGGGATCTCCACCCAGAGTTATTATTCAGTATTTATATAGCTCTGATAGGCGTAACTACAAAGCATCGGCCCATCTCACCAAACAAGTGTGGTCATCAGAATCTTCACACCCATAACAGGTGTAGCCACAAAACACCTGATCTGAAGGGTGGACCCCTTTATTTTGGGAGTGAACTAGTAGCTGGGGCCCCCACAGCTCTGGGCCCCTTTGCATTCACAGGAGCTGTCTCCTCTAGTTATGCCCCTGGCCCCACGTCTCCTGCAGCACGTTACAGAGTATTTATATTTATACCTGTCCCTCAGAGGGGCTCACAATGTAATCCCTCCCATAGTCCTATGTCTATGTGTGTATCCTGTAGTGCATGTATCATATTCTAGGGACTTTTTACGGGAAAGCCAATAATCTTACCTGTATGTTTTTGGGGTGTGGGAGGAAACCGGAGTGCCCGGAAGAAACCCACACAAACACGGGGAGAACATACAAACTGCGCCCTGTCTGGGATTTGACCCCAGGGACCCAGCGCTTTAAGTTGAGTGCTAACCACTACACCACAGTGCTGCCCACCTCCCCCTTACATTCTATCTCTTGGGACAGTGCACAATATGTGACGACCCCAAACAACATGGAGAAGACAAGCATGAACCCAGTAAGGGTCAGTTCACGCTGCAGGATCAAAAACGAAACCGTGTGAAAACTGATCTGTCAAGCGGATCAGTTTCTATTGGGCCGCGTCCATGACCCACCGTTCTGTTAGCTCATAGTCAATGCAACTGAACCTGTTGTCAGGGGCGTTGCTAGGATCCGAAGAGATCGGGGGCACTTTTTGGCACTCCAGATGGAAAATGGGTGTGGCCATGCTCCGGAATGTGGGTGTGGTCATGGGTGGAGCCAAATTTACATGAACTTAGCAGCAGTCTTTGATGAACAGAGGCGCAAGCAGAATAAAAACAATAATTAAAAGTTTTAAAATATGCTGGGGAGGCAGTGGTGGACTTACCTCCGAAAGCAGAGTAGACTACTTGTCTGACATAAATAAACACTTTATTAGTACTCCCAATAGATGCAACGCGTTTCGCAGGACCAAGCCCGCTTCATCAGGCAATAAAACGGGACAAAACAGTAGCTCTCAGGTAGCACGTATAGCGCCACCATATTGGGCTCTCGGTGTCTTTTTCTTAACAGCAGTCTTATTAATGGAGAGGGGGCTTCTCTTGTTGAATGAAGCTCCCTCTCCATTAACCTTCTTGGCGGTAACCCCGAACGTAGTTCGGGGTAAGCCGCCGGAGGGTGCCGCTCAGGCCCTGCTGGGCCGATTTGTTTAATTTTTTTTTTGCTGGACGCAGCTAGCACTTTGCTAGCGCGCCCGATCGCCGCTATACGGTGCGGCGCGCGCCCCCCCCCCCCCCCCCCCCCAGACCCCGTGCGCTGCCTGGCCAATCAGTGCCAGGCAGCGCCGAGGGGTGGCCCGGGACTCCCAATGACGACGTGACGTCGGTGACGTCATTCCGCCCCGTCGCCATGGCGACGGGGGAAGCCCTCCAGGAAATCCCGTTCTTTGAACGGGATTTCCTGATCGGAGATCGCCGAAGGCGATCGAAGAGGGCGGGGGGATGCCGCTGAGCAGCGGCTATCATGTAGCGAGCCCTGGGCTCGCTACATGATATAGAAAAAAATAAATAAAAAAAAAACTGCCGCGCTGCCTCCTGGCGTATTTTTTTATACCGCCAGGAGGGTTAATACATTTAAAAAAATGCAGCATATCCCATAACTAGGCAGTGTTACTTCTAGGCAGTTAGCTGGCTTCCATGCTGGCTGGTCTGACTTTCTACTGAACAGGCTGGCCTGCTGCCGGTCCCCCCATAGCATTCCCTGACCTTCTAGTGGACCCCCTCCCTATGCTCCCATTGAGGCACCACAACTCCCAGCATGCCCCCATAGAAGAACAACAGCTTCCTGTATGCCCCCATAAAGGCATCACAGCACCCAGCAGGGAACAACAGCACCCAGGATGCCCACCTAGAGGCACCACAGCACCCAGCATACCCCCATTGATGCACCACAGCTCTCAGCATGCCTGCTATACAGCTGATCCTGCCTGCTGGACATCCGAGGCATCCCAGAATAGATCCGGAGCACATACCACTGATCTTTGGGGCTAGCAACACCCAATCAAAATGTTTCATCTGGGCTTCAGCAGTTTAGCTCGATTGTCCTTTGCTCGGATTTTGATATTTCTGTCACAAACCTCCGGCTATCGGTGTCAGAGTTGCTCTCAAGCCCTGAGCACCAATGAAGGTGAGGCCCTTAAATTGTATCACTGGAAGACAGTAAAGTCATTATGACCTATGTGATCCCTCACATGGGGCCCCCTAAAGAAACCGGGGGCCTTAGGCAACTGCCCAGTTTGGCTGCAGGAGGCTCCGGCCCAGATCGTCCGTCAGCGTAGAGCCTAGATGTAAAGATCGCTGTTTACTTTCATGCAGGCTCGGTGACTCTCAGAAAAGTCTGTAGATGGTTAAAAACGTTGTCAGCATTTTCCGTGCGATAGGTTTTGGCCCCCTCTGAAGTGCTGCCATGTCATCCAACACGCTCCCTGGAGAAAATAAAACGCATCATTACATCCAGTTATGCAAGACCAACTGAATTTCCACCTACTTCATAAACTCCCTGTTTACTGTTGACCAACATGTCAGTAAAGCCAAGTTTTCCGAAACACGTGTCTAATTACCCAGCCTGGGGGAGTCGCTTACGTTTCACCTTCTACGCATAGGCGGATAATATAGGCCATTGTCTGAGGAGCGCTGTACGGACACGGGTTACGTCAACTTAAATCCAATACATCTCGATTGCTGCAGGACCCGATCTGGAGACAAATATTTACATTAGCGTTGTGCACGACTCAGCACTGCAGATTGTTTTGTATGTGCAGAAGTTGTTTAATTAGCCAGTGTCATATCACTTTGAAAGGAGAAGTTGACATGTAATTATATAGAATCAGTCTATAATTGCTCTCAGATCAGTGATGTGATTAGGACGCAATACCGATTTCCCTGTTTCGTGTTTACAGATATGTGAGCACTACGGCAGCCTGTATATGTCATGTATACTGTACACCAGCTCCCCTTATCACCCTACTGCTGCTCATATCTATATTACATACAGTATCTGTGATCAAAAGTCATGTCTGATGTTGCCTTTCCTGTCTGTGCTCCACAGCAGCCTGTATATTGTGTATACTGTACACCAGCTCTGACATCTTCACACAGCTCTCTCATATCACCCTACTGCTGCCCATATCTGTATGACATATGTACTCGTATATCTGTGATCAGAAGTCATGTCTGATGTTGCCTTTCCTGTCTGTGCTCCACAGCAGCCTGTATATTGTGTATACTGTACACCAGCTCTGACATCTTCACACAGCTCTCTCATATCACCCTACTGCTGCCCATATCTGTATGACATATGTACTCATATATCTGTGATCAGAAGTCATGTCTGGTTCTTGCCTTCCCTGTCTATGCTCCACAGCAGCCTGTATATTGTGTATACTGTACACCAGCTCTGACATCTTCACACAGCTCTCTCATATCACCCTACTGCTGCCCATATCTGTATGACATATGTACTGGTATATCTGTGATCAGAAGTCATGTCTGGTTCTTGCCTTCCCTGTCTGTGCTCCACAGCAGCCTGTATATTGTGTATACTGTACACCAGCTCTGACATCTTCACACAGCTCTCTCATATCACCCTACTGCTGCCCATATCTGTATGACATATGTACTCGTATATCTGTGATCAGAAGTCATGTCTGGTTCTTGCCTTCCCTGTCTGTGCTCCACAGCAGCCTGTATATGGTGTATACAGTACACCAGCTCTGACATCTTCACACAGCTCTCTCATATCACCCTACTGCTGCCCATATCTGTATGACATATGTACTCGTATATCTGTGATCAGAAGTCATGTCTGGTTCTTGCCTTCCCTGTCTGTGCTCCACAGCAGCCTGTATATTGTGTATACTGTACACCAGCTCTGACATCTTCACACAGCTCTCTCATATCACCCTACTGCTGCCCATATCTGTATGACATATGTACTCGTATATCTGTGATCAGAAGTCATGTCTGGTTCTTGCCTTCCCTGTCTGTGCTCCACAGCAGCCTGTATATGGTGTATACAGTACACCAGCTCTGACATCTCTGCACACAGCTCCCCAATGTTAACCCTACTTCTGCCCTCATCCATATGGCACATGTTTTAGCATATCTGTGATCAAAAGTCATGTCCATTCCAATCTAGCCTGAGTCTGCCAGGCCATTCGTGTAAAATATGTCATTAGCATCATCGTGGCGCAGGTCACCTCCAACAGTTTTACCTCATCTGAATTGGAAACTGTCGCTGGAAACAGCCATGCGGTATTTTTAAGCTAACCGGACCGTCATTACACCTGATCTGTGACTGTTTGCCTCTTGGCTTCCTGTGGTTTCAAAGACTTAAAATGGGATGCTAAAGCCCAGATCTAATGCAATGGAGGGACCACAAACTGAAGATAAAAGAGGACCTGTAGTGAAAATAGCATAATGAATAAATTGCTTGTTTTTTTACAATATTAAATAGTGAAAAGGTACGCTAGCTACAACAGCCTCTAATAATGCGGGGGAGAGTACCAAAAATGCCAAACAGGGAAGCACAAGTAAAGGCTCTGCTTCACGGATGTGGATAAAACATCTTCATTAGACAATGATGCAGACAGCACTACATCAAGATAGCTCACGCGTATCGGAGTGAGAATACCTCCTTAGTCATAGCTAATGTATGGCCACCTTAAGCGTCTGTGCCTTCTCCCCCCTCCCTCCCTCTTGCTCAGGCCCCTCCTGCGATTCCCCAATAGTTATAACCTCAACATATATTAAGAGATCTGTTTCTGTTAAAGTGATCCCCCAGCCTTCGCGCTCAGCTTTTACACCTGGAGGCCGGTGTTACACTTGTTTTTTGCAGTGTAGTGTTCCAGCCGCATCCAACCGCAACGCAAAAAAAGCTCCAATCATATGACCCTGTGGCAGACTACGCTGAAAGGCATATGCATAGCCCCGCCCCGTGCTGAGCAGGAAGTACATCACTGGGATTCCCGTTGATGTACACCGCGTCACACCGCAAACATAGACTTTCATTGCTCCAAGCACTGTGGTGCGTGGTGCTTGCGATAACGCACTGCCGGGATTGCAGCGGATTGAATTATTCCGGCGCATTGCAATGCAAGTGTAAAAGGGGCTGGAAGTGGCCAATCAGGGGGCAGCACGATTTTTGACTCACTGTTCATGTTAATAAAAGCCCTGATTGGCCGTAACTACTAGACAAGAACTTGTTCCTGAGCCGTAGTTTAAGCTGTTACTATTAGGCTATGTTTCCACTGTAGCATTGCGTTTACACATCAGGAAAATCGCATACGATTTTTTTCTGAAAATCAGAAGAAAAAAAACGCATGGTATTTTACACACGTTTTTATGCAAATTTTTGCAATGGCCCTAAAGGGGCCCATACATTTGCCGACCAACCAACCAATCGACCATCCAATCCGATTATTATAATCGAATTGGATGAAAATTGGTGCTGCCAAGTGCATGCCCGACCGACAACGCGACCAATTTTCGGGATAGAAATTGGCCGCCCGGTCGATCGCGCATGCTGGAAAATTTCGGGCCGAAGTTGGTTGGCCGGGTGCGCGGCGGTACAGCGGCCGAATTGCGAACGAACGGCGAGATGACGAAACCCCCGCCTGCCGCCGCAATGTATAAATGTATGCAGTGTGTGCGCATTTATACATTACCTGTCCGATGTAGGCCTCCACGCGGTTTCCGTCCATCTCACCGGGTTCCGCATACATGCCGGCGGTGCTATGTCTGACGTCACTGACGTCAGACGCTATGCGCCGCTAGCGTGTATGCGGCTTTTACCTGGCTGCGTGGAGGCCGACACCGGACAGGTAATGTAAAAATGCATACATTACATACATTGCTTCGGCAGCGGCGGGGCAGACGCGTCGGCTCCGCCGATTCCCTGATGATTTCATGATGAAATCGGACGGGAATCGGCCTGTAGTGTATGGGCACTTGGGCAGATTGGATTAGAGATAAATTTGTCTCTTGGTCGAATCTGCCCATAATCTTCTAATGTATAGGCACCTATAGCAGGTGGAAACCTAGTCTTATTATTATTTAAAATACAGGAATATAGGGAACACATCTGTGCAGTTAGGGTAAGTGCACACATAACGTAACATGAAAGGTTGCGTTTTATGTCATGTGCGTTTTTCGGTTTTCTTTGCATGTGTTTTTGCTGCGTTGTTGCTGCGTTTGCGTTAGTGTTTTTTTTATCGCAAATTCATTTGTCAAGCATTCTGTGTGCTTTTTAATGCGTTTCGCCTATACAAAATGCATATGCATTTTGTATGCATTTTCATTCGTTTTTCCAATTGCATTTTATGCAAATTAGTAGGAAGACAGCAGGAAGCAGAAATGCATCATTTTTATAAAAATGCGTGTGAAACGCATGAAAAATGCATCCCATGGCGTTTCCATTGACTTTCATTATGTGAGTTTTTTGATGCGTTTTTGCACATTATGCAACAAAACCAGCGTTTTTTAAAAACAAAGCACATATGCATTTTTCCCTGCGACCCAAAGACTTCATTAGCGGCGAAACCGCAGCATTTTGCACAAAGCTAGCGTTTCTGCTATGTGTGCACCTAGCCTACAAACAAACACAAACTTTGCTCGTCTTCATCTGACGAACCCTCAGCCGGGAAAACAATCTATAAATAAGTGTCAGAGCCGAGAATTAATTTCACCCTTGCTCACCGTGAGTCACCCACCGCAGGATGCTGATCAGGAGGTTTCTAGCTTGGCGGTCCCTCTCCTCTGGGCCTGCAGGAATGCAGCGGATAACGGTTACCTGCCAATCAGAGCAGGAAGCCAGGTGATTCACAGTGCGTCAGCCATGGCAGAGATGCCCCCTGGCAGAGCCTCCCCATCTACTGCGCTGCTCATGGCTGAGGAATCTCAGAGCCGGGACAAGACTACTTGCATTGTAAATGATTAAGTTCCTGTGACAATCCTGGTTCCACTTAATATTGTATACTGTACATCCGCGCCACAGTTCTAAATACAATCTCAATGTCACCATAAAATATGCCTTCCAAACGGGTCGCTGCAGGTAGCCCATTCATCAGATCATTAACCATTTTAGCCCGCAGGGATTTTTCACCTTATGCAACAGAGCAATTTTCACCTTCCATTCATTCGCTAATAACTTTATCACTACTTATCACAGTTTATTGATCTATATCTTGTTTTTTCCGCCACTAATTAGACTTTCTTTGGGTGGTACATTTTGCTAAGAATAATATTTTTTATAAATGCATTTTAACAGGAATATTAAGAAAAAATGGAAAAAAAAAGCATTATTTCTCAGTTTTCAGCCATTATAGCTTTAAAATAATACATGCTACCATAATTAAAACCTATATATTTTATTTGCCCGTTTGTCTCGGTTATTACACCATTTAAATTTTGTCCCTATCACAATGTATGGCGACAATATTTTATTTGGAAATAAAGGTGCATTTTTTTCCGTTTTGCGTCTATCACTATTTACTACCTTATAATTTAAAAAATGTTCGTAGTATACCCCCTTCACATGCATATTTTAAAAGTTCAGAAGCGAACCAAAGCGCGCCTCTGCAGCAGAGCAGCCGCCTGGACGTGAGGATCACGTCCGGGCGGCTGAAATCGTTAAATTATGCACTGCTGCGCTCTCCTCATGTATCTGCAAAAAGATTAGAGTCCACATAGGGTAATAACGTCCACACTGGATCCTTCTACCACATGCACCCGTGCTCGTGAGAACCCACTGTGCACCTCAATAGCACCCTACTGCTGGAATGCTCACCAGATGTTATCCACCTCAGTTATTCAGGTGGGTCATGTGCTTATAACAATCTCAGAATCTCCGCATCCACTTCCTTACTCAGATTAAGCTCACCTCTAGCTTGCAGGTGGATACAGCGCTTATTGAAATGACCAACTTCCTTCAAATTCTTCAAACACATAAATTTAATTCACTTTTCCAATCTCGGTAAAAACATAGGATAACATAGTGTAAAACCTTAAAAACTGCCTCTGCGCATACGGATTTTCACTTACGCGTCTCGTAATTTATAAGGCGTGACGATAAAAGCCAATACGATGCCCATACTCCTCCTTGGTGAGGTCGTCAGTTGTTTAGGCGGAGCTAAACGTCTGACGCCATCGCACACGCTGATACCACAGAAAAAGGGTGGAGCTAAACGTCTGACGCCATCGCACACACTGATACCACAGAAAAGGGGCGGAGCTAAACGTCTGACGCCTTCACACACGCTGATACCACAGAAAAAGGGTGGAGCTAAACGTCTGACGCTATCACGCATGCTGAAACCACTGAAACCGGCCGGTTAAGTGTATTCAGCAAGGGTAGAGCGGAGCTACTGGCCATAGACGCTCACGACTTAGAGGGACGGAGCGGGACGCTGCTCCCGTTGTCTGCCAACGGCTCAGGTCAACCGCAGCTCGTCCCAGATCAATGTGAATCCTACCTATGGTGAGGATTCTCATAGGCCCACCATGAACCAACGAGAACTTTTCCTGCTGCAGCAGGCTTCCCATTGTATTTTTTGCTAACCAGTGAAGTGCCCCATGCTTCTTCTGTTCACCAATCCCCTGTAGCTATAATGATTCCTGAACAAAGCCAGACTGAATGCTCAGTCGGGGATTTTATCAGGGCTGATAACAAGCAGGCTGAGCAGTGAAGGCTGAAACAGAGAGCAGGGTAGGTATTTTCTCTAATGTCTCCACTGATGTATATGGTAAATACATGAGGGTGCTTCGTCTCTGGTTCCCTTTAAGCACAACAAAACTGAATTTCACCTTTTCCCGCACACCCTTCAGGATCCACTCCTGACAGCCAAGAACAGGCCAGACATGGATTAAGATGTAATGGGGCCCTAGGCAAGGTAGTAGAATTGGGGCCCCCTTGTGGTGTTTTCGGTAAGCTGAAGTGGAGAGAGATCAGAGAAGGTGACAGGTGGGCCCCACTAGGCCCCAAGCACCTGCCTAGGTTGCCTGGTGGATGATCTGGCTCAGGCAGCAGAGGGCTTCCAAACCAGTATAAGCCTAGTGTTCTAAGAAAAGGGATACGTATAATGTTCATAACAGTGCTCGGCAATTATAGCTGTTGGGGAATTCATTGGCAATGACCAGCCTTGAACTGGACGGTTCCTCTAACGTAGCGCAGAAGCTCTGCTGATTCTGCTGCTCGCTGACACACCTCTCTGCAGCGCCACCGCCAGCTATGTGCAGCCTCATTCACCTCTGCCAAATGCAAAAGTCAATAAACAAGATACAAATTGAAGTTTACATGCAAACAACATTAATCTTTTGAAGACAGGGTTGCATTGTAACTAATCTGGCACCAGCAAGGTTAAACTCAACTGCTGCTGTTTTCCATTGGGATAGGGAACCTGCGCTTCCACAGCAGAGCAACTACATGTGCCTGTGGGTTCAGGACTCTGCAGTCTTCTTATAGGAGGGGTAACTCTGCAGGTCAGGACTCTGCAGTCTTCCTATAGGAGGGGTGACTCTGCAGGTCAGGACTCTGCAGTCTTCTTATAGGAGGGGTAACTCTGCAGGTCAGGACTCTGCTGTCTTCCTATAGGAGAGGTAACTCTGCAGGTCAGGGCTCTGCAGTCTACCTATAGGAGGGGTAACTCTGCAGGTCAGGGCTCTGTGGTCTTCCTATAGGAGGGGTAACTCTGCAGGTCAGGACTCTGCTGTCTTCCTATAGGAGGGGTAACTCTGCAGGTCAGGACTCTGCACTCTTCCTATAGGAGAGGTAACTCTGCAGGTCAGGCTCTGCTGTCTTCCTATAGGAGGGGTAACTCTGCAGGTCAGGACTCTGTGGTCTACCTATAGGAGGGGTAACTCTGCAGGTCAGGACTCTGCAGTCTTCCTATAGGAGAGGTAACTCTGCAGGTCAGGACTCTGCTGTCTTCCTATAGGAGAGGTAACTCTGCAGGTCAGGACTCTGTGGTATTCCTATAGGAGGGGTAACTCTGCAGGTCAGGACTCTGTTGTCTTCCTATAGGAGGGGTAACTCTGCAGGTCAGGACTCTGTGGTCTTCCTATAGGAGGGGTAACTCTGCAGGTCAGGACTCCGCGGTCTTCCTATAGGAGGGATAACTCTGCAGGTCAGGACTCTGCAGTCTTCCTATAGGAGGGGTAACTCTGCAGGTCAGGACTCCGCGGTCTTCTCATAGGAGGGGTAACTCTGCAGGTCAGGACTCTGTGGTCTTCTTATAGGAGGGATAACTCTGCAGGTCAGGACTCTGCAGTCTTCCCATAGGAGGGGTAACTCTGCAGGTCAGGACTCTGCAGTCTTCCCATAGGAGGGGTAACTCTGCAGGTCAGGACTCTGCACTCTTCCTATAGGAGGGGTAACTCTACAGGTCAGGACTCTGCAGTCTTCCTATAGGAGGGGTAACTCTGCAGGTCAGGACTCTGCAGTCTTCCTATAGGAAGGGTAACTCTGCAGGTCAGGACTCTGCGGTCTTCCTATAGGAGGGGTAACTCTGCAGGTCAGGACTCCGCGGTCTTCCTATAGGAGGGATAACTCTGCAGGTCAGGACTCTGCAGTCTTCCTATAGGAGGGGTAACTCTGCAGGTCAGGACTCCGCGGTCTTCTCATAGGAGGGGTAACTCTGCAGGTCAGGACTCTGTGGTATTCCTATAGGAGGGGTAACTCTGCAGGTAAGGACTCTGCGGTCTTCCTATAGGAGGGGTAACTCTGCAGGTCAGGACTCTGCAGTCTTCCTATAGGAGGGGTAACTCTGCAGGTCAGGACTCTGCTGTCTTCCTATAGGAGGGGTGACTCTGCAGGTCAGGACTCTGCGGTCTTCCTATAGGAGGGGTAACTCTGCAGGTCAAAGCTCTGCAGTCTTCCTATAGGAGGGGTAACTCTGCAGGTCAGGACTCTGCGGTCTTCCTATAGGAGGGGTAACTCTGCAGGTCAGGGCTCTGCAGTCTTCCTATAGGAGGGGTAACCCTGCAGGTCAGGGCTCTGCAGTCTACCTATAGGAGGGGTAACTCTGCAGGTCAGGGCTCTGTGGTCTTCCTATAGGAGGGGTAACTCTGCAGGTCAGGACTCTGCAGTCTTCCTATAGGAGGGGTAACTCTGCAGGTCAGGACTCTGCGGTCTTCCTATAGGAGGGGTAACTCTGCAGGTCAGGGCTCTGCAGTCTTCCTATAGGAGGGGTAACCCTGCAGGTCAGGGCTCTGCAGTCTACCTATAGGAGGGGTAACTCTGCAGGTCAGGACTCTGCAGTCTTCCTATAGGAGGGGTAACTCTGCAGGTCAGGACTCTGCGGTCTTCCTATAGGAGGAGTAACTCTGCAGGTCAGGGCTCTGCAGTCTTCTCATAGGAGGGGTAACTCTGCAGGTCAGGACTCTGCGGTCTTCCTATAGGAGGGGTAACTCTGCAGGTCAGGACTCTGCGGTCTTCCTATAGGAGGGGTAACTCTGCAGGTCAGGGCTCTGCAGTCTTCCTATAGGAAGGGTAACTGCAGGTCAGGACTCTGTGGTCTTCCTATAGGAGGGGTAACTCTGCAGGTCAGGACTCTGCGGTCTTCCTATAGGAGGGGTAACTCTGCAGGTCAGGACTCTGCGGTCTTCCTATAGGAGGGGTAACTCTGCAGGTCAGGGCTCTGCAGTCTTCCTATAGGAAGGGTAACTGCAGGTCAGGACTCTGTGGTCTTCCTATAGGAGGGGTAACTCTGCAGGTCAGGACTCTGCTGTCTTCCTATAGGAGGGGTAACTCTGCAGGTCAGGACTCTGCGGTCTTCCTATAGGAGGGGTAACTCTGCAGGTCAGGACTCGGCACTCTTCCTATAGGAGGGGTAACTCTGCAGGTCAGGCTCTGCTGTCTTCCTATAGGAGGGGTAACTCTGCAGGTCAGGACTCGGCACTCTTCCTATAGGAGGGGTAACTCTGCAGGTCAGGACTCTGCAGTCTTCCTATAGGAGGGGTAACCCTGCAGGTCAGGACTCTGCGGTCTTCTCATAGGAGGGGTAACTCTGCAGGTCAGGACTCTGCAGTCTTCCTATAGGAGGGGTAACTCTGCAGGTCAGGACTCTGCAGTCTTCCTATAGGAAGGGTAACTGCAGGTCAGGACTCTGCGGTCTTCTCATAGGAGGGGTAACTCTGCAGGTCAGGACTCGGCACTCTTCCTATAGGAGGGGTAACTCTGCAGGTCAGGCTCTGCTGTCTTCCTATAGGAGGGGTAACTCTGCAGGTCAGGCTCTGCTGTCTTCCTATAGGAGGGGTAACTCTGCAGGTCAGGACTCGGCACTCTTCCTATAGGAGGGGTAACTCTGCAGGTCAGGACTCTGCTGTCTTCCTATAGGAGGGTTAACTCTGCAGGTCAGGACTCGGCACTCTTCCTATAGGAGGGGTAACTCTGCAGGTCAGGCTCTGCTGTCTTCCTATAGGAGGGGTAACTCTGCAGGTCAGGACTCGGCACTCTTCCTATAGGAGGGGTAACTCTGCAGGTCAGGCTCTGCTGTCTTCCTATAGGAGGGGTAACTCTGCAGGTCAGGACTCTGCTGTCTTCCTATAGGAGGGGTAACTCTGCAGGTCAGGACTCTGCTGTCTTCCTATAGGAGGGGTAACTCTGCAGGTCAGGACTCTGCTGTCTTCCTATAGGAGGGGTAACTCTGCAGGTCAGGACTCTACAGTCTTCCTATAGGAGGGGTAACTCTGCAGGTCAGGGCTCTGAGGTCTTCCTATAGGAGAGGTAACTCTGCAGGTCAGGACTCTGCTGTCTTCCTATAGGAGGGGTAACTCTGCAGGTCAGGACTCTGCAGTCCTTCTTATAGGAGGGGTAACTGCAGGTCAGGACTCTGCAGTCTTCTTATAGGAGGGGTAACTCTGCAGTCTTCCTATAGGAGGGATAACTCTGCAGGAGTCCTCCTTTGGAAGACTCTGTGGTCTTCCAAAAGAGGAGGAGTTACAGGTCAGGGCTCTGCAGTCTTCCTATAGGAGGGGTAACTCTGCAGGTCAGGACTCTGCAGTCCTTCTTATAGGAGGGGTAACTCTGCAGGTAAGGACTCTGCAGTCTTTCTATAGGAGGGGTAACTCTGCAGGTCAGGACTCTGAGGTCTTCCTATAGGAGGGGTAACTCTGCAGGTCAGGACTCTGCAGTCCTTCTTATAGGAGGGGTAACTCTGCAGTCTTCCTATAGGAGGGATAACTCTGCAGGAGTCCTCCTTTGGAAGACTTTGTGGTCTTCCAGAGGAGGAGGAGTTACAGGTCAGGGCTCTGCAGTCTTCCTATAGGAGGGGTAACTCTGCAGGTCAGGACTCTGCACTCTTCCTATAGGAGGGGTAACTCTGCAGGTCAGGACTCTGCACTCTTCCTATAGGAGAGGTAACTCTGCAGGTCAGGACTCTGCACTCTTCCTATAGGAGAGGTAACTCTGCAGGTCAGGACTCTGCACTCTTCCTATAGGAGTGGTTACTCTGCAGGTCAGGACTCTGTGGTCTTCCTTTAGGAGGGGTAACTCTGCAGGTCAGGACTCTGCGGTCTTCCTATAGGAGGGGTAACTCTGCAGGTTAGGACTCTGTGGTATTCCTATAGGAGGGGTAACTCTGCAGGTCAGGACTCTGTGGTCTTCCTATAGGAGGGGTAACTGCAGGTCAGGACTCTGTGGTCTTCCTATTGGAGGGGTAACTCTACAGGTCAGAGCTCTGCAGTCTTCCTATAGGAGGGATAACTCTGCAGGTTAGGACTCTGCGGTTTTCCTATAGGAGGGGTAACTCTGCAGGTAAGGACTCTGTGGTCTTCTTATAGGAGGGGTAACTCTGCAGGTCAGGACTCTGCAGTCTTCCTATAGGAGGGGTAACTCTGCTGGTTAGGACTCTGCGGTTTTCCTATAGGAGGGGTAACTCTGCAGGTCAGGACTCTGTGGTCTTCCTATAGGAGGGATAACTCTGCAGGTCAGGACTCTGCAGTCTTCCTATAGGAGGGGGAACTCTACAGGTCAGGACTCTGTGGTCTTCCTATAGGAGGGGAAACTCTGCAGGTTAGGACTCTGTGGTATTCCTATAGGAGGGGTAACTCTGCAGGTAAGGACTCTGCGGTCTTCCTATAGGAGGGGTAACTCTGCAGGTCAGGACTCTGCAGTCTTCCTATAGGAGGGGTAACTCTACAGGTCAGGACTCTGTGGTCTTCCTATAGGAGAGGAAACTCTGCAGGTTAGGACTCTGTGGTATTCCTATAGGAGGGATAACTCTGCAGGTTAGGACTCTGTGGTATTCCTATAGGAGGGGTAACTCTGCAGGTCAGGACTCTGCACTCTTCCTATAGTAGGGGTAACTCTACAGGTCAGGACTCTGCAGTCTTACTATAGGAGGGGTAACTCTGCAGGTCAGGGCTCTGCGGTCTTCCTATAGGAGGGGTAACTCTGCAGGTCAGGACTCTACAGTCTTCCTATAGGAGGGGTAACTCTGCAGGTCAGGGCTCTGAGGTCTTCCTATAGGAGGGGTAACTCTGCAGGTCAGGACTCTGCTGTCTTCCTATAGGAGGGGTAACTCTGCAGGTCAGGACTCTGCAGTCTTCCCATAGGAGGGGTATCTCTGCAGGTCAGGACTCTGCGGTCTTCCTATAGGAGGGGTAACTCTGCAGGTCAGGACTCTACAGTCTTCCTATAGGAGGGGTAACTCTGCAGGTCAGGACTCTGCACTCTTCCTATAGGAGGGGTAATTCTGCAGGTCAGGACTCTGCGGTCTTCCTATAGGAGGGGTAACTCTGCAGGTCAGGACTCTACAGTCTTCCTATAGGAGGGGAAACTCTGCAGGTTAGGACTCTTTGGTATTCCTATAGGAGGGATAACTCTGCAGGTTAGGACTCTGTGGTATTCCTATAGGAGGGGTAACTCTGCAGGTCAGGACTCTGCACTCTTCCTATAGGAGGGGTAACTCTACAGGTCAGGACTCTGCAGTCTTCCTATAGGAGGGGTAACTCTGCAGGTCAGGACTCTACAGTCTTCCTATAGGAGGGGTAACTCTGCAGGTCAGGGCTCTGAGGTCTTCCTATAGGAGGGGTAACTCTGCAGGTCAGGACTCTGCTGTCTTCCTATAGGAGGGGTAACTCTGCAGGTCAGGACTCTGCAGTCTTCCCATAGGAGGGGTATCTCTGCAGGTCAGGACTCTGCGGTCTTCCTATAGGAGGGGTAACTCTGCAGGTCAGGACTCTACAGTCTTCCTATAGGAGGGGTAACTCTGCAGGTCAGGACTCTGCACTCTTCCTATAGGAGGGGTAATTCTGCAGGTCAGGACTCTGCGGTCTTCCTATAGGAGGGGTAACTCTGCAGGTCAGGACTCTACAGTCTTCCTATAGGAGGGGTAACTCTGCAGGTCAGGACTCTGCACTCTTCCTATAGGAGGGGTAATTCTGCAGGTCAGGACTCTGCTTTCTTCCTATAGGAGAGGTAACTCTGCAGGTCAGGACTCTGCAGTCTTCCTATAGGAGGGGTAACTCTGCAGGTCAGGACTCTGTGGTCTTCCTATAGGAGGGCTAACTGCAGGTCAGGGCTCTGCAGTCTTCCTATAGGAGGGGTAACTCTGCAGGTCAGGACTCTGCTGTCTTCCTATAGGAGGGGTAACTCTGCAGGTCGGCTTCTTCATCACTGGACGCCGGGAGGGAGAGGAGCTGTGGCGAGGGCACCGATCAACTACCAGGAGCTGAAAGAAGCCCCAGGTAAGTGCAGTTTGTTTTTTATAGTCTGCGTGAACCTTACCTTTAAAGATGCTTTTGGCTCTAGCTCCACTCCAGCTATTAATCTAGCTATTTTATTATTATTAGAGCTATTTTGCTCTAGCTATTAATCGCTATTTTTTAAAGTCGGCGGACATTAACCAATTTCCCACACTCAGCACATGAACTCTAAAATCCATTTTCTACAAAACTATAAGGTATTTAAAAAAAAAAAAAAAAAAAAAAATGTTGTTCCTATTGTCTTCCTTAACATACCCCAAATCTGGTGTTTCTAGCACATACACGGGTTTTGCTATTAACCGCTAACTTCAATGGCCATTAACCAATTTCCCACACTCAGCACATGAATTTCAAAATCGATTTTCTCCTAAACTATTGTCTATTTGAACAATTATTTTTTTCTCTTGTTCTTGCTGTCCTCCTTAACATACCCTTGCAAATTTGTACGGGGGCTTTGCTGTTAACCGCTGAAGTCGGTGCCCATTAAATTAAAAAAAATATTTTTTTTTTTTTATTTTGCGCAAAATGTTTGCGCAAAATACATATTTTTGATGACTGTTTTGCAGTTGATTCTCCTCTGCTATGTGACTGTCCAGGGTTTTGGTGCAAGGTTTTACCCTTTTTTAAAGATATTGTGGCTGCAGAGAAGCCCTGAAAGTTTTGATGTTCGCCTGCCCATTAGCCACTTTTTGCACCACTACAATATATCTACGTCCTCTGTGACTTCATCTAAGCCACGAGGACGTAGATGTACGTCTTGTGGCTGAAGCACAGCTGTACAGGGCTGCACATTGCTCCTGGGCAAAACCTCCGGCACTATCTGCTGCAGCACTAATTGGTGAAAGGGAATATATATTACCTAAGCCAATAAGATTATTAGTACATAGTGAAAAATACACACTGTAGCATTATTTCAGAATCAAATATCTTCACCATAAATTGTGACAGGAACGTAATTTAAGCTTTGAGATTAACAGTAGAAATAGTCAAACAAAATTTGTGTTTTTTTATCTACAATAGTGCTTTTTATTTTGAAACTGGAATTGGTAAAACTGAGAAAGAATGTGTTTTTTTTTCTATTTTATTCCTCTTTTTCCTATTAAAATGCATAGAAAACAAAATTGTTTGAGGGGAAAAAATGCCATACAATGAAAACCTAGTTAGTCTTGAAAAAAATGATATACCGGTATATTTCTTTTAGGTGTCATAAGTAGGGATAACGTCATTGCTAATTAAATAGGGACATAGCTAAAATGTCAAAACTGCTCTGGTCCATTAGGGGGAAACAAGGTCTGGATGGGAAGTGGTTTAAGTCTATGTAGCCCAACGTGAACAGCCGGTTTGCAAACATTTGGCGAAATTTTACGTTTGCGAACCAGGTAATTCAGGCTTTCACAGAGGAACAGCCATTCCTGTACAGGCCTCTGACACTGCGTGACAATTATTAAAACTGTTTTTGGCTGAATTATCTGTACAAATAAGTTCCCAAACACTTCCTTCACATCATTAAAACTCACAAAATTGTCCATAAAGAGTCAGGAAACACCTCGAACAGAACGCTGTGTCCAGCCCAAGTCACTTTATTTTGTCTTTGGAATTTCCTTTCACTGAATAAATAAGATTTTTCCCAGAAATATTTGTAAGATTGATTTTTCCCATTCTAAAAGATCTTATAGTAAAACTGTCCCCATTATGCTGCCCATTATGCCTCATTGTAAAGTGGAAAAAAGTGTACATGCAATAAAATTATATATACAGGCAACAGTACAACCTAACCTATGCAGCTTTCTCTAGCCATTTGTCAAGCTCCGCCTCTTGCAGAATCTCCCCGCCTCCAGATGTACAGCTCACTCATTCCCTTAGCTCTTGTTTCCTCACTGATCCTTTAGATTGCAAGCCCCTTACTATTTCTTGTATTTTCTATGTATTCAATTTTGTATTACATACTATAAAGTGCCGCAGGAGATGTCAGTGCTATATAAATACATAATAATAATAATATCATAGGACATTACACTATGACTATGGTAGGATTAGATTGTGAGCTCCTCTGAGGACAGTCAGTGACATGACTATGTACTCTGTAATGTGCTGCAGGAGATGTCAGTGCTATATAAATACATAATAATAATATGGTAGGACATTAGACCATGACTATGGAAGGATTAGCTTGTGAGCTCTGCTGAGGACAGTCAGTGACATGACTATGTACTCTGTAATGTGCTGCAGGAGAAGTCAGTGCTATATAAATACATAATAATAATAATATGGTAGGACATTAGACTATGACTATGGAAGGATTAGCTTGTGAGCTCTGCTGAGGACAGTCAGTGACATGACTATGTACTCTGTAATGTGCTGTAGAAGATGTCAGTGCTATATAAATACATAATAATATGGTAGGACATTAGACTATGACTATGGTAGGATTAGATTGCAAGCTCCTCTGAGGACAGTCAGTGAAATGCCTATGTGCT
This sequence comes from Hyperolius riggenbachi, assembly GCF_040937935.1. Classification (NCBI taxonomy): domain Eukaryota; kingdom Metazoa; phylum Chordata; class Amphibia; order Anura; family Hyperoliidae; genus Hyperolius; species Hyperolius riggenbachi. The sequence goes on from NC_090657.1 coordinate 231,087,225, forward strand.
CTGTAAAGCGCAGAAATCAGAATGATCTACGGTTAGCTTACCATCTGTATAGTCAGGGAGTAACCGCTAGGACATAGTACGCAGTTTGAAAATGAGGCAATTACCACTCTGCACCATGTGCAATAAAAATGTCCGTACAGAGTAACATGCCACAAAATACAAATTGTGCACACATAACACGATTGTACCAATATTGTCCTGCTGCTGTAGCGATATCCCGTTTTGTACTCTGTGATCCTGATTCCTGTACGAATACCTTCTCAATAAAGCAAGTCAGAGGAAAACCCCTCCAGCTTCACTTCTGATCATGTTTATCTTCTTTTTAGCAGGAAATCTCCTGTGAGCGTGTTTACATAATTACTTTGTGAATGAGGATGAGTGAAAATGCCAGCAGGAGGAGAGGCTGTGTCAGGAGCATTGCAGAAGACTTGAAGGCACTCCCAAATTGAAGTCACATAACAGTAATTTGGGCCCCAAAATGGAATTTCCAAGTTTCTTCTCCCCGCTCAGATAGTCTCTACTTACCTTGTGTAGGCAGTAGGGGAGCAGAGGAGGAAATGGCTTGTCAAACTGTTTATAAACTGTAATCCTTGTTGAATAAAAAAAAAAAATCATCATTACTGCACAAGTGTGTAAAAATGGACGGTAGTATAACTAGCACTTCCTTAAAACTGTAGGTTCCAAAATGCCATACGGTGTTTCACCCACTCCTTGGTTGTCCTTAACGAATACGATGAAAGCGTGAACACTTCCCTTTTCCCATTCCATCCAAAAGAATGTGAAAAATGTTAACTATTTTCCAGAAAGCAGATTCCATCTGAATAGATTGGATTCCAGTAGTGTAAATTCAACTGAGGAGATAAACAGGAATATATTAGCTTCAGGGGATCTCTTCAAGAGAAAGCCCGCGATGACCATCCGAATGGGCGACCCAACTTCTCCCAAGATAACGTGAGATGTGATGTGTCTCCTAAACCTGGGGAAGTGAGCTAGGGGCAGCCGCAGTTCCATCCTTTATAGCGCATTGTGCTTTGTTTCATAAGATAACTTTATATAGAGAAGAAGTTGTGTATTGTGCAGAACGGCCAAGGATATCTTTAGCTCCATTCATAAGAGGAAAGCAGAGCTAAACAACATGGCAATTGTTTGTTCTCTGCCTCACCTCACTGCAGGCCACTGATTTTCTCAGCTGCTCTTTGTTTTTTGCCATAAAATAATAATAAATTTGTTGTTCCGCCGTCAAGTGTCTGCAAGAAGTGTTTTCTTTGTCTTTTTGGATGGTGTGCCTGGCTTGGTGGTGAGGAGGGTAAACTTCCTGAGGCCTTTTGAATCCTCAGAAGTCTGAAGATCTCAGCAAGAGACTGAGAGATGGGGACTTTTGAGGCAGAACTCTGAGGGAAGGAATAGCTTCTGTTTTCTGGAGGCCAAGTTGAAGGTGGTTTCCCTGGATTTACGTGAGGACTTCTAGTGATATGTGAGAGGGTGAAAGAAGAGTGGGGAAATATTGGATCTCTAGCAGCTCATAGTGCTCTACCACTCTGTCTCTGTTAATGTTTGCTTTTGAGTTTTCTGGCTTTATTTCGGGCCCATTGACTCAGGTGGTAAAAAGTGCATTCAGTGAGCATTTTTGATGATCAAAGGAGACTTTCAAACTGCCCAATTCACACTGCAGTTCTGAGCTGGGACAAAATAGACCAGAGGATTCATCAGCCAGAAGTCATAACAAGTTGCCACCACAATCCCCTTCCATAACAGTGAAACCATCATGACTAGAGGGCTGGAGGTGGAGGAGGGCTGCATTGGAGGGTGTGAGGGTAAAATTGGGCCTTCTATAGTCCTGGCCCCCTCTGAAGCTGTAGGGGCCGCGCCCTCAGTAGGTACTGAGCCATGTAGACTTTACCGAATGTTGTCGGCCAGACTGCGGCTGTTGTTCAAGTCTACAGTGTGCCGGCCGTGCCTCCACGCTCTGCGCCCGCACTATCTTTCACCGTAATGCTGTCAGTAGCTGGAGAACTAATGGATGGTTGATGCTCACAAACATCTACACTACTGCTTAAGTGAATTAACCACTTGCCGACCGCCTACTTCATATTGGCGGCGGCAAAGTGGCAGCCCCAGGACCACGTAACGCAGAATGGCGTCAGGTCCTGGGGCACTGTTTTGCCGGGGATCGCGCGCTGGGATGCGCGCGCATCCGTCGGCAATAGGCTCCGCCCACCCGCGACGTCAACCCGCCGGCCAATCGGAAGCGCCGGCGGGTTGTTAACCCGACGATCGCTGGATAGGAAGCGTATAATACGCTTTGTAATGTTTACAAAGTGTATTATACAGGCTGCCTCCTGCCCTGGTGGTCCCAGTGTCCGAGGGACCACCAGGGCAGGCTGCAGCCACCCCAGTCTGCACCCAAACACACTGATCTGCCCCCTGATCGCCCACAGCACCCCTCAGACCCCCCCCTGCCCACCCCCCAGACCACTGTTTGCACCCAATCACCCCCCTAATCACCCATCAATCACTCCCTGTCACTATCTGTCAACGCTATTTTTTTTTTAGTCCCTAAACTGCCCCCTGGGTACTCCTGATCACCCCCCACCCCTCAGATTCCCCACAGACCCCCCACAGACACCCCCCCCCCCCTGTGTACTGTATGCATCTATCCCCCCTGATCACCTGTCAATCACCCATCAATCACCCCCTGTCACTGCCACCCATCAATCAGCCCCTAACCTGCCCCTTGCGGGCAATCTGATCACCCACCCACACCAATAGATCGCCCGCAGATCCGACATCAGATCACCTCCCAAGTGCAGTGTTTACATCTGTTCTCTACTCTAAACACCCACTAATTACCCATCAATCACCACCTGTCACTGTTACCCATCAGATTAGACTCTAATCTGCCCCTTGCGGGCACCCAATCACCCGCCCACACGCTCAGATTGCCCTCAGACCACCCTTATCAATTCGCCAGTGCATTATTTACATTAGTTCTTCCTTGTAATAACCCACTGATCACCTGTCAATCACCTATCAATCACCCATCAATCACCCCCTGTCACTGCCACCCATCAATCAGCCCCTAACCTGCCCCTTGCAGGCAATCTGATCACCTACCCAAACCAATAGATCGCCCGCAGATCCGACATCAGATCACCTCCCAAGTGCAGTGTTTACATCTGTTCTCTCCTGTAAACACCCACTAATTACCCATCAATCACCCCCTATCACCACCTGTCACTGTTACCCATCAGAATAGACCCTAATCTGCCCCTTGCGGGCACCCAATCACCCGCCCCACACGCTCAGATTGCCCTCAGACCCCCCCTTATCAATTCTCCAGTGCAATATAATCTGTTCTTCCCTGTAATAACCCACTGATCACCTGTCACTCACCTATCAATCACCCATCAATCACCCCCTGTCACTGCCACCCATCAATCACCCCCTGTCACTGCCACCCATCAATCAGCCCCTAACCTGCCCCTTGCGGGCAATCTGATCACCCACACCATCAAATTGCCCCAGACCTACCCTCAGATCACCTCCAAAGTGCATTGTTTACATCTGTTCTGCCATCTAATCACCCACTGATCACCCATCAATCAGCCCCTATCACTGCTACCCATCAGATTAGACCCCTATCTGCCCCTAAAGCACCCAATCACCCGCCCACACCCTCAGAACGCCCTCAGACCCCAGCCCTGATCACCTCGCCAGTGCATTGCTTGCATCTATTCCCCCCACTAATCACCACTGTCACCACCTGTCACCCCCTAACACACCTACCCATCGAATCAGGCCCTAATTTGCCCCGTGTGGGCTCCTGATCACTCGGCCAAACCCTCAGATCCCCCTCAGACCCCCTTCTGATCACCTCCCCAGTGCATTGATTGCATCTATTTTCCCCTCTAACCACCCCCTGAGACACCCATCAATCACCTCCTGTCACCCCCCTAGCACTCCTATCTATCAGATCAGGCCCAATACAACCTGTCATGTAAGAGGCCACTCTGCTTATGACCGGTTCCACAAAATTCGCCCCCTCATAGACCACCTGCCATCAAAATTTGCAGATGCTTATACCCCTGAACAGTCATTTTGAGACATTTGCTTTCCAGACTACTCACGGTTTTGGGCCCGTAAATGCCAAGGCAGTATAGGAACTCCACAAGTGACCCCTTTTTAGAAAAAAAGACACCCCAAGGTATTCTGTTAGGTGTATGAAGCATTCATAGAAGATTTTATTTTTTGTCAAAAGTTAGCGGAAATTGATTTTTATTGTTTTTTCCACAAAGTTTAATTTTTCACTAACTTGTGACAAAAAATAAGATCTTCTATGAACTCACCATACACCTAACGGAATACCTTGGGGTGTCTTCTTTCTAAAATGGGGTCACTTGTGGCGTTCCTATACTGCCCTGGCATTTTAGGGTCCCTAAACCGTGAGGAGTAGTCTAGAAAACAAATGCCTCAAAATGACCTGTGAATAGGACGTTGGGCCCCTTAGCGCATCTAGGCTGCAAAAAAGTGTCACACATGTCATATCGCCGTACTCAGGAGAAGTAGTATAATGTGTTTTGGGGTGTATTTTTACACATACCCATGCTGGGTGGGAGAAATCTCTCTGTAAATGGACAATTGTGTGTAAAAAAAATCTAATATATGTCATTTACAGAGATATTTCTCCCACCCAGCATGGGTATATGTAAAAATACACCACAAAACACATTATACTACTTCTTCTGAGCCCGGCAGTACCACATGTGTGGCACTTTTTTGCAGCCTAACTGCGCTAAAGGGCCCAAAGTCCAATGAGTACCTTTAGGATTTCACAGGTCATTTTGCGACATTTGGGTTCAAGACTACTCCTCACGGTTTAGGGCCCCTAAAATGCCATGGCAGTATAGGAACCCCACAAGTGACCCCATTTTAGAAAGAAGACACCCCAAGGTATTCTGTTAGGTGTATGATGAGTTCATAGCAGATTTTATTTTTTGTTACAAGTTAGCGGAAATTGATTTTAAGTGATTTTTTTCTCAAAGTGTCATTTTCCGCTAACTTGTGACAAAAAAAAAATCTTCTATGAACTCACCATACTCCTAACAGAATACCTTGGGGTGTCTTCTTTCTAAAATGGGGTCACTTGTGGGGTTCCTATACTGCCCTGGCATTTTAGGGGCCCTAAACCGTGAGGAGTAGTCTACAATCCAAATGCCTCAAAATGACGTGTGAATAGGACGTTAGGCCCCTAAGCGCACCTAGGTTGCAAAAAAGTGCCACACATGTGGTATTGCCGTACTCAGGAGAAGTAGTATAATGTGTTTTGGGGTATATTTTTACACATACCCATACTGGGTGGGAGAAATATCTCTGTAAATGACAATTGTTTGATTTTTTTTACACACAATTGTCCATTTACAGAGATATTTCTCCCACTCAGCATGGGTATGTGTAAAAATACACCCCAAAACACATTATACTACTTTTCCTGAGTACGGCGATACCACATGTGTGGCACTTTTTTGCACCCTAACTGCGCTAAGGGGCCCAAAGTCCAATGAGTACCTTTAGGATTTCACAGGTCATTTTGCGACATTTGGTTTCAAGACTACTCCTCACGGTTTAGGGCCCCTAAAATGCCTGGACAGTATAGGAACCCCACAAATGACCCCATTTTAGAAAGAAGACACCCCAAGGTATTCCGTTAGGAATATGGTGAGTTCATAGAAGATTTTTTTTTTTTGTTACAAGTTAGCGGAAAATGACACTTTGTGAAAAAAAAACTATTAAAATCAATTTCCGCTTACTTGTGACAAAAAATAAAATCTTCTATGAACTCACCATACTCCTAACGGAATACCTTGGGGTGTCTTCTTTCTAAAATGGGGTCATTTGTGGAGTTCCTATACTGCCTTGGCATTTTAGGGGCCCTAAACCGTGAGGAGTAGTCTTGAAACCAAATGTCGCAAAATGACCTGTGAAATCCTAAAGGTACTCATTGGACTTTGGGCCCCTTAGCGCAGTTAGGGTGCAAAAAAGTGCCACACATGTGGTATCGCCATACTCAGGAGAAGTAGTATAATGTTTTTTTGGGGTGTATTTTTACACATACCCATGCTGAGTGGGAGAAATATCTCTGTAAATGGACAATTGTGTGTAAAAAAAAAATCAAACAATTGTCATTTACAGAGATATTTCTCCCACCCAGCATGGGTATGTGTAAAAATACACCCCAAAACACATTATACTACTTCTCCTGAGTACGGCAATACCACATGTGTGGCACTTTTTTGCAGCCTAACTGCGCTAGGGGGCCCAAAGTCCAATAAGAACATTTAGGCTTTACAAGGGTGCTTACAATTTAGCACCCCCCAAAATGCCAGGACAGTAAACACACCCCACAAATGACCCCATTTTGGAAAGTAGACACTTCAAGGTATTCAGAGAGGAGCATAGCGAGTCCGTGGCAGATTTCATTTTTTTTTTTGTCGCAAGTTAGAAGAAATGGAAACTTTTTTTTCCCTTTTTTTTTTGGGTCACAAAGTGTCATTTTCCACTAACTTGTGACAAAAAATAAAATCTTCTATGAACTCACCATGCCTCTCAGTGAATACTTTGGGATGTATTCTTTCCAAAATGGGGTCATTTGGGGGGTATTTATACTATCCTGGAATTTTAGCACCTCATGAAACATGACAGGTGATCAGAAAAGTAGGAGATGCTTCAAAATGGGAAAATTCACTTTTTGCCCCATAGTTTGTAAACGCTCTAACTTTTACCCAAACCAATAAATATACACTCGATGTTTTTTTTTTATCAAAGACATGTAGCAGAATAACTTTCACGCTCAAATGTATAGGAAATTTTACTTTATTTGAAAAATGTCAGCACAGAAAGTAAAAAAAGTCTTTTTTTACAAAAGTCATGTCTTTTTTGATGAATATAATAAAAAGTAAAACTCGCAGCAGCAATCAAATAGCACCAAAAGAAAGCTGTATTAGTGACAAGAAAAAGAGGTAAAATTCATTTAGGTGGTAGGTTGTATGACCGAGCAATAAACCGTTAAAGCTGCAGTGGTCTGAATGGAAAAAAAGGCTCTGGTCCTTAAGGGGTTTTATGACTGCAGTCTTTAAGTGGTTAAAGAGAAACTCCGACCAAAAATTGAACTTTATCCCAATCAGTAGCTGATACCCCCTTTTACATGAGAAATCTATTCCTTTTCACAAACAGACCATCAGGCGGCGCTGTATGACTGATATTGTGGTGAAACCCCTCCCACAAGTAACCCCTCCCACAAGAAAAGTTCGAACGTTTGTCAGTTTCCTGTCTGTGAACCTTGTTGCATTGTGGGAAATAGCTGTTTACAGCTGTTTCCAACTGCCAAAAACCATGCTGCAGCTACATCATCTGCCAACAGTAAAATGTTCACTGGAGTTCCTCTTTAAAGGGAAGGTTCAGGGAGGGTGGAGAAAAAATAAAAATCAATTTCCACTTACCTGGGGCTTCCTCCAGCCCGTGGCAGGCAGGAGGTGCCCTCGCCGCCGCTCCGCAGGCTCCCGGTGGCCGACCCGACCTGGCCAGGCCGGCTGCCAGGTCGGGCTCTTCTGCGCTCCAAGTCCTGGCACTTTTGCGTCCCACGCCGGCGCTCTGACATCATCGGACGTCTG